>NC_136771.1:19375229-19456229 GCF_947034865.1 Barbatula barbatula
CAAGTAAAATGGATTATGTTGGATTTTTTACGAGCCTGTAAAAATGACGAACATTGAAAAGTCTAGCCCAACCTCTGGTTAGATGACCAAAGTGGCACATTGTTATTTATTGCCCTTTGTATGTATTTTTTCAGGGTATTCGTCATGTGGACCACTTTGGATTCATATGCAGGGAGACGGTGGAGTGTGGAGGTTGTCACTTTGTCTGCTATGTGTTCCAATGCGCCAATGAAGCTCTGGTGAGAACCATAGATGAGTACATGGAAAGGTCAAAAAGTTCAAAACATGCCTAAATATGTTGGTTTGGTTCAAGGATGAAAATAAATGATGTCAGTAGGCAAAAATGCAGCATACATACAGCATACATAAAACATCGCTTTGTTAATTGCACTAAATGTGGTGTGTGTTTGTGAAAACATCATTCCACGTGCCCCACTACATTTTGCCATATCATGTTCTCATTTCATCCCCTCAGGAATATTTTTACAGAATGCATTCTCTAAACTTTCATTCCAATTTGATGAAATAATAATGTCAAAAATGATCATTTTCAGGTGGATGAGATCATGTCGACTTTGAAGCAGGCGTTCTCTGTGGCCGCCCTCCAGCAGAACAGTAGGACCCAGAGTCACCAGTGTGACAGCTGTCCTCTGCAGCGGCTGCACAGACTCTGTGACCGAATAGAGGGTTAGATGTCTATTATTTGTCATTTCACTTCAGTCTGTCGTTATATCACTATTACTCTGTCCTGATGTTCTCTTTTTAATGTTCCTTCCTGTTTTGTCACGTCAAACAAAAGCACGTACAAAGGATCCCATGCAACTCGAATCCAGTCTGTGCATACACTTAAATTTGGTGCAGAGCTTTCTGTGTGCACAAGGAATTCCTTAAGGCATATTATATGATGATCAGGGAATTTCACAACAGTTTTTATGTGCAGGTCTTCATCCATCCAAAGCCAAGCTGGAACTCCAAAAGCATTTGGCAGGGCTGGAAAATCAGGAGCAGGCGAATGTGTTTGAGAGCACAATGGTGGGTTCAGTTATTCGGACCTTAAAACTGCTATAACACATTAAACAAACACCTTAAAGCTCTTTTATTCTCTAGATTAACAGTGTGTGTCAGATCCTGAACTGTGGCATTAGAGGAATGTGTGTTTCTCTGTTTAATGGGTGTGGCGATGGTATAAATGAAACCAGTTAGGCAACTAGCCTAGCGTCCTGATACCAGGTTCAACCTGAACTGACTGTACGCACTGAGAAAATATATAGCTCAATCTGTATTTGAACACTTATGGAAAATGTTTGAAGAATCCAAGTAAAGGATAGTTTGCGGTCTAGTAGTTTGTCATCTACAAAAAGCACTAAAACATAAAGTTGTGTCAATTTGAATGATAAAATCAGAAAGTAAAAATCACATCAAAACAAAATATTTTCCTTAAAAGTAAATGAAGTGTTTAAATTCATGGAACACTTTTTTGACCATGCTCCTTTCCTGTCTCATTGCTTTTGAGTTGTTGAGTCACCATCGCCATCTAGGGACCATTTGGAGAAGTGACATGGAACGTTACCCTTGTTTGTGTGCAGAAAGCCAGGCCGAAGTCGGATCAGGAGGAGAACGAGTTGATCGTATCATGTCTCAGGCGACATTACGAGGACAAACAGAAGACACACACTCACACACACAATGGAGAGACAAAAAAGGTGTGTTTCATTCTGTTAGCTGATGTTATAGGTTAACATGCTTGTATCTGTTTATACCTAATATTAAAAATGTACACAGGTGAAAAGCTCTAGATGTAGAAATGGGGTGAATGTTAATGCCAGGTGTAAGCGTGGTCTCTGTGTTTGTGTGCGTTTTAGGCTGCTCAGGAGGGTCCGGTGAATGCAGAAAGTAGTATGAGTTCCAGTCGTGTGCGTCTGGAGGAGTTCAAGTCTAGAGCAAAGCGTTCGCTCACTGAATCACTAGAGGGCATCTGGAAGGTAAAAACATTTATTGTACCAGACATCTACAGTTGAAGTAAGAACTTTGCAATGAGATGTGGTGACCACCACTAGTACTAAAGATGCTGAAGCTCACGTGAACTTTTTTCTGTTATATAACAATAGGTATGCATAACAAATGTTTTATGCAAATTGCACATTAGTTAAAACATTTTTTTATATGGAAACACATCTGTTACAGATATGGTTTTACTGGTGAAATAAAATACAGAATCAAATAAGCTTCATCATTTATATTGCTATTGTGTGTCTACAACAGGGCGGCACGAAGTCCAAACCCCCGAAGGAGAACTGTGAAGGAGAGAGCGACTCCTCCAGCTCCACCACATTAAACAGCACAAACCAGGTCTGCAAAACACTCATGTCATCACACAAATCCACACAAATGCAATTGCTTTTCACAGGAAGTTATATAATATTGCCTTTAAATTAGCGATTTTATTCTTGTTGTTGTCTGTAAAGGAAATATCATTGGAGGAACCTCTCTCTTCGCTCCTCCCCTCGAGTCCCCTCCGCTCCCATAATTCCACAGGGGACCTGCAGCACCTCGAAGGCTCAGTCGCAGGTCACGAGGATCCTGAGAGCCCACCTCAGGGTTTCAGGCAACGAGCGAGCACGATCGGTCACTCTCCCACGCTGTCGTCAACCGGCCCGAGCCTTCCCCCTCAACAGCTCACTGCAGGCAACAAACCCAAACTGGTCCGACACTACTCTGTCAGCACAGACTCTCCACACCAGAGCAAGTGAGCCAGTGTGTGTGTACCCAGCTGCACAATTCCGTCGAAAACACATACACACGCAATCTGATTTTTTATTGAAACATTGAATTTGTGGTTAATTGTGTTTGGCTGTATTGTGCTGCCACAAGTAGTCTGTACCTATGGTACATCAGCATCAGTTGCCATTACGCTTAGTTTGCAGTTTGTTGAAGCAAATTGCGGACAGAATTTGTTTTTGTTTGTGACAGTTCCAATGGATGTTCAAACCACTAATTTACGTTTGCGTAACGCAATGTAATAAGCATTGCCAGCAGCAGATTCCATTCTCCTTTTCTAGGCTGTAATTTCAATTCATTTCACTTCTCCTTGACTTATACTTTCTCTATATTTGTTCTGTTTTTGGTAAATTTTTCTCTGTTATGTACTCCATTCCTACTGTATTTTTTTTTATTTTGTCAGTCTTTCCTCTTTACGGCCGATGAGGCCACGTGCTTTTGATCTTGACCATTCCGCTCGGCCCCTTAAGCGAAGGTGAGGCGTGTGTGCACGTTTGCTCGCTCTCCTGTCATTCACAAACAGACCAGGGCACTTTTTGCCTATAACATAGGGTTTTTTTCTTTTTATTTGAGAGTTTGTAGTGATGGAATAATAGTGTGGTATTTGCAAATAAGAATATTTTTTTGCAGTACATTAGTATATATATTGCATTGTGCATGTGTGTGCGTTAGGATGTGATTCACAAAACAAATTATTATGCAAATTTGTTAATGCATCAAACACGGCCACACCATTAGTGCATGTCCAGCTTGCAGGTTGCTTTTTGAGTGCCAGGTTGTTGGAAGATGAGAGTAATCTTTTAAGTCAATACACACCCCTGGGCAATCTTTCTGTCTCTCAGGCGATTGATCTATAGATTCTTTATTGATTGGTTCCCATAAGCAGCCAAACGTAAACATACATAATTATTACAAAACATACATTTACATTTACATTTAGTCATTTAGCAGACGCTTTTATCCAAAGCGACTTACAGATGAGGAAACATTGGAAGCAATTATAACAACATAGGCAACGAAAATACATAAGTGCATCAAACTAGTCCATTAAAGCCTAGCACAGTATAAAAAGCTAAGAATAGTGAGGTTAGTAATTTTTTTTTTTTTTTGTTTTTTTTTTTTTTTTTTTTTTAAGAAGGAAAGGGAAGAGAATTAGGAAAAACTCAATCAGCAACGTGTTGACTGAAGAGATGCGTTTTTAGGTGTTTTTTAAAGATGGCAACCGAGTCTGCTGATCTTGTAGCAGCTGGTAGATCATTCCACCAATGTGGAACAGATCCAGTGAAGGTACGGGAGAGTGACTTTTTTTTTCCTTTTTGGGATGGTACCACTAGTCGTTGTTCCTTTGCAGACCGCAGTGATCTGGCAGGAACATAGATCTGCATTAGCGAGTGGAGATACGATGGTGCAGATCCGGTGTTGGTCTTGTAGGCCAGGAGCAAAGCTTTGAACTTTATGCGGGCGGCAACAGGGAGCCAGTGTAACCTGATGAAGAGCGGAGTTACATGCGCTCTCTTCGGTTCATTGAAGACCACTCTTGCCGCCGCATTCTGGATCATCTGGAGAGGTTTGATTGTGCAAGCAGGAAGTCCAGCCAGAAGCGCATTGCAATAATCCAGTTTGGACAGGACAAGAGCCTGGACTAGGACTTGCGTAGAGTGCTCCGATAGGAATGGTCTAATTTTCCTAATGTTGTAGAGGATGAATCTACAGGACCGGGTGGTGCTGGCAACATGACTTGTGAGGTTAAGCCGATCATCGATTACCACTCCCAGGTTTCTGGCTGTGCTGGACGGTGTAATCGTTGATGAGCCTAGTTGAATGGCAAGGTTGTGGTGAATCTTTGGGTTGCCCGGGATCACAAGCAGTTCCGTTTTTGCAAGGTTTAGCTGCAGGTGATGATCCTTCATCCAAAGCGAGATGTCACTAAGGCATGCCGCGATGCGAGCAGCGACCGTCGGATCGTCCGGTTGAAATGACAAGTAGAGTTGTGTGTCGTCCGCATAGCAGTGATAGGAGAAGCCATGCTTCTGAATGACCGAGCCGAGGGATGTCATGTAAATGGAGAAGAGTAGCGGTCCAAGCACTGAGCCCTGTGGCACCCCCGTGTTGAGCTGTTGGGACGCGGAGACCTCATCTCTCCAGGATACTCTGAATGACCTACCCGAGAGGTAGGACTCAAACCATTGCAACGCCATTCCAGAGACACCCATAGCACTGAGAGAAGCCAGGAGGATGTGATGATTGACAGTGTCAAAGGCAGCAGACAGATCCAGTAGGATGAGCACAGAAGACATGGATGATGCTTTTGCCAGTCTCAGGGCTTCGATGACTGAGAGCAGTGCAGTCTCTGTGGAATGACCGGTCTTGAACCCAGACTGATTGCTGTCCAGGAGGTTGTTTTGCATGAGAAAGGAGGAGAGCTGATTGAACACAACTCTCTCCAGGGCTTTGGCGATGAAGGGAAGAAGGGAGACAGGCCTGTAGTTTTCTAGCAGTGTAGGGTCCAGGGTGGGTTTCTTTAGAAGCGGTGTGATGCGGGCCTCTTTGAAAGCTGTGGGAAATGTCCCAGTGGTGAGCGAAGAGTTGATGATGTGGGTCAGAGCAGGCACAACCGTTGGAGAGATGGCCTGGAGGAGATGGGTGGGGATGGGATCCAGTGGGCAGGTGGTAGGGTGGTTGGAGCCAACGATCTTTGAGACATCAGCTTCAGACAGAGGAGAAAAGGCAGGGAGCACACACGTGTCAGTGATGTGGGCGGGTTCGACAGATGGTGGCGTAGAGAACTGGCTGCTGATGGCAGTAGTTTTCTTTACGAAGAACGATGCAAAATCAGCAGCTGTTAACTCCGATGAAGGTGCGGGAGAAGGCGGACAGAGGAGAGCAGAGAAGGTTTTGAAGAGCGTTCGAGAGTCCGGAGAGTTGCAGATCCTAGAGTGGTAGTAATCTGTTTTTGCAGAGGTGACATCTACAGAGAAAGAAGAGAGAAGAGATTGGTAGAGAGAGAGGTCTGCAGGGTTTTTTGACTTGCGCCATTTTCTCTCAGCTGACCGGAGGCTGGCGCGATGCTCACGCAGTACATCCGATAACCAGGGAGCCGACGGGGATGGACGGGCTGGTCCAGATGCAAGAGGGCATAGGTTGTCCAAGCAGGATGAAAGCGTGGAACACAGAGTGTCTGTGGCATTGTCTGTATTCAAAAGAGAGAGCTCATCAGAGGGGGGGAGTGCAGAGAGGACAGCAGAGGAAAAACAAGAGGGAGGGAGAGACCGCAGGTTGCGCCGGAAGGTGACCATCGGTGAGACATCTGCGATATCCGGAGCAGTGAGGTCGAGGTTAAGGGTGACGAAGAAGTGATCAGACGTGTGCAGCGGGGTGACCTGAGGGTGATGAGTGGAGCAGTACCTTGTGAAGATCAAATCTAGATGGTTTCCAGACTTGTGGGTTGCTGATGTGGAAACCAGCTCGAGGAGAAATGATGCGGTCAGGTTGACGAAGTCAGCAGCCTGTGGCTTTCCAATGTGGATGTTGAAGTCGCCTAGTACCACCAGGGGAGTACCATCCTCAGGGAAGGATGAAAGAAGCACATCCAGCTCCTCCAAGAAATGTCCAAGCTGACCTGGGGGACGATATATAACTACAAAATGACTTTTAACAGGGTGGGTGATAGTAACAGCATGAAACTCGAAGGAGCTGTTGTCACACAAGGGTGTTAGCTGATTGAATTTCCAGTCTTTGGGGATGAGTAGACCGGTGCCTCCACCCCTTCCTGTGATGCGAGGGCTGTGGGAGAAAGTGTGGTTATGGGAGAGGGCAGCGGGAGTGGCAGAGTCCTCTGGTTTGATCCATGTTTCTGTAAGTGCTACAATGGAAAGACCAGAATGTTTAACAAAAGCTGTAATGAAATCAGCTTTGTTCACAGCAGATTGGCAGTTCCACAATCCTATTGGGAAAGTAGAAGGGGCAGTTGCTAGCAGTGATACATTGTGAAGATTTTTAGTATTGCGTCGCCTTCGGCATGCGGCAGATGATTTACGTGTTGTGATAACAGAAAGGATTTTAAAACACATATTTAAGAGAAGCAGAAAGAAAATAGGGAGAAACATTAAAGATAACAATAAAGGAATAAGTGTTAGTGCAAACAAGTAAGACAAAAAGTGCAGGTGTTGATACAAAACAGTAAAATAATAATACAAAAGAAGTGCAATACTCAAGTGCCGTGTCGGTGTCCCGGGCTCGGTGGAGTCGCGCGCAGGTAGAGTCGATGTCTTTACTCTCTTCGGTCTTCACGCGATGAGGGCTGCACGCGACCGCTGCCGCGGTGGGTAGACGCTTTTTAAATACGCGTCTAATTACTTAAATTCAACAGGCCCCGCCCTCAGATAACACGCGCACACAAAGCAAACAACTTAAACTAGCCCAATAACGAACGAAGGACCGAAACTACCCGCGGTTTCACCCCGTGACAGAGCGGAAGTAAATACAAAGCGATTTCTCAGTTTAACACAGTACTAAAACTCAACAAGACACAATTTAAATACACTTACACAGTTCTGTACGCTTCTGCTGCTAAATTGCTTCTCCTACAGATTGAACACTAATCTCCGTTTATATAACAGTGTTGCCGTTTGGCCCCGCCCTCAGATAACACGCGCACACAAAGCAAACAAATTAAACTAGCCCAATAACGAACGAAGGACCGAAACTACCCGCGGTTTCACCCCGTGACAGAGCGGAAGTAAATACAAAGCGATTTCTCAGTTTAACACAGTACTAAAACTCAACAAGACACAATTTAAATACACTTACACAGTTCTGTACGCTTCTGCTGCTAAATTGCTTCTACATACAGCTGTATAGTATAATAAATAGACCCCACAGTGTAGAACACTTCTATATTATTTAAAAGGAAAAGCTGTTTTTTGTCAGACAGCACAATTTTAAAAGAGCAGCCTATGTGTAGCATTCCGAAAATATTTTTTATCATCAGAATTATTTTGATTGATTTGACAGATTTCTGTATTATTGAAACCTTATTTAAAGTGACAGCTCACCCAAAAATGTAAATTCTGTCATTGCCTGACTTTCTTCTGCATACACAAAAAACATATTTTGAAGAAAGTTGGTAACCAAAAAGCACCGACACCCTTTAATTTTATTGTAAAGACTGTAAGGACCACAAAACATATGCAAGGTTAACAACATTCTTTAAAATATCTTCTTTTGTGTTCTGCAGTAAAAATAAAGTCATACAGGTTTGAAATGACAGGAGGTTGAGTATATCATGACAGAATATTTATTTCTGCCAGAACTATCACTTTAAATAGTAAAGTGAATGGGAGTTTTTATAATAATTTGAATGGTAATAAAATAAAGTGTTCATGAGGCTGTAGTGTCATATGTTGCCAATAAAATAGTATTTGAATATTATGTTGACGTTGTAACCTGAAGAATTCGTAAAGGCAACATTGGAAATGTAGTAATAGAATGACGTGCATGGGGCGTTGTAGGTACATTACCTTCATGTAGTTACCAAAATAGTAAACAAAATCGTAAACGGGCTGATCTTGGTTATTTCGCAATGTTCGGATATCCTAAAGTTGATGTTGTGAATGGGTAATTTACTGCATGAATTAACATGTTTGAACATTGCTGCCGGGTTGAGTCATAACATTTGTTTTGCTGCTCCTTACGGTCTTTACTCTCTGGCCTCTCTCTCTCTCTCTCTCTCTCTCTCTCTCACGCACTCACCTGCTCTTTCTCTCAGTCCATCAGGGCTGAGTGGGTTCAGGGCGAGATTACACTCCTCTGCTTCTGTACCAAATTTCCTCAAATTTCTGGCACCTCTAGTGGAGAGCGATGATAGCTCTGACTCTCAGAGGAAGAGGTACTGTCTCCCTCCCCATTCCATCCTTTTATTTCTCTCTCCATCTCCTTCGGTGGCTGATGGGGATAATGGATCATAAGAGTAAATCAGGAACACATTTGATTCCATGTCTCATATTGATACACTTTTGGTAAAACATGGACTGTCATTTCCACTCATTGTTTTACATGAATCATACATTTTTTCTTCAGGACATTTCTTTGCCTTGTTGTACATTATTGCGGGGCTCAGTTTTGCATTTAGGAGCTTTCAGTTGTTTTTTTTTAAATAAAGTTGATAAAGAACCACTTGGAGACACGTAAAGGCTCTTTAGATGGGACTTCTTTTGGGACATCTTCTTGGCAAATATTGATAGATTACGTTAATTGCTAGTAAATTGACAAATTAAATATCACGTTACACAATAAGTTTGACTATATTTTGTTCTTAACACGGCATCAGTGCTTTTGTGTATGGATGCCCATGCTTTTGTACATCTGTGTGTTTGTAGTGATGTTGCAGCCCTGTCCAGTCCTGGAGCCGTATGTGTCGTTGGAGATTACAGTCCATTACGTAACCGAAGACATTCCTGGAGACAACAGATCTTCCTAAGAGTCGCCACACCACAGAAGGGCTCAGACAGCAATGGTAACACAAAAATGATTGAGATGTACAGTATGCATGCAAACTACAGCTGAGATGGACTCAAAGTGGTGCAGACGTGACACACTTTACTTTTATATTTTTAAGGATTCTGAATATTGACAGTTGGCAATTGATTTGAGAGATTAGGACAATATTAAAAGCAGATGAAGACATGATAAGTAGTTTTACTGTGCCAGGGTTTAAAAACATTATTTTATTTAATAATACATTATGATTTTTGAGTTCTGCACTACCTTAATGTAAAATCTGATAGCTGGTAATATCAAATGCAGTTTGATATAGATTACTGGGAATGGACAAAAAAGGCGTTATTTTTTTTAGTTATCTGGTTTTGCATATGAACTCTTTATTTGCTATTTTAATATTTTGATATGAGTTCTATTAAATGAGTGTTGTGGAATTTTCTTATTCCTTAATCAAGGTGAGTCAATTTTGACAAACGCAACACACAGAGACATCAGGTACTTTGCAAAGTATTTTATTGTCGTTTAATCTGCATCATAAGCAATGAGCATGGTGCAGAGCAAAGGCACTCTTTCCTTCTGCACCCAGAGTATATATATGATTACGTGAAACCCCCTCCCTTTGCCCCCTAGCCAGAATCCCGAGCTGGTTTCCGAGAAGTGATGCCCGTTATTCCAAACAGAACATCTTGGCCTCTGCTCGAGGGCAAATGCAGAGTGGTATGACGCGTATAGAGAAAAACATGATAACATAGAGAAGAAAACATAGATAGAAACTTCATAAACATATAGATAGACACATCAAGAAGCTAGACTAGAAAATTTCCATTACATTCCCCCCTTTTATCATATATGATAACCAAAATCTTTATACTTTGACCATGTAAGATGAGCAACGCCCTTTCTCTTACAGGTTTCATTCTTCTATCTAAACAGTTCTTAAAATCCCACTAGAATTGGTAACACCACCTGCTTCAGCCCCACTCCCCAACTTTAGGCTGTTCAGTCATATCATCCAGCTTCCTGAATGTAGAAACAACAACTGACCCTGAGCATTTTACACACACAACGCTTTTCTCTGCGGTGATCACATCTAAAACTAACCTACCCTGCAATCCTAATTCCCTACTTCCAAACTGTTCAATTCTGTACTTTTCTTACCACCTGGTTCTCTGCACTCTGTCTTTTCTTCGGCCTTGTTGGTGCTGTTTGCAACTGTCAACCGGGTTGTGACTTTGCAGGGTGACCCTTCAGCCTTTTCCGGTCCTCTAATCTCAGAGGACTGACTTTCCATGCCTGCTCGAGTCGCATACACCACCAACAACTGTCATTCACTCCAACCTCTTTCTTTTCTATCAGTGCCAATGTACATGCCTTATTGCCTTTGCATTGATATATTGCCATTCTCGTATCTACCTTCTAGCTCTGCTTCTCCTGCCTCCTTTTCTGCCTGCTCTGCGGCCTGAAAATTCCTTGGCTGAAATTATATCTGAAGCTTCTGACCTGTGTCTTTCCCCCTCGTCCACCACACCAATACTGACCTGCTTAAACCTTCATCACTTGCTTAAACCCTCATCACTTGCTTTTTCCCACTCTTATTGGGAAGTTCCTCCCGTTACCTCATATTTAAAACACTTTCTTTTGCCTTTTTATTTGGCCGTCCCTGGGGGACATAATGGCCCACATTTTAAATTTTGTTTCCTTATCCACCACATCACCTGAGGTACACGTACCTCTACACAAATACATATTTGTTCCCCAGTACCTAGCAGAATTGGGTAACACTGTCCCTCCCCATACCATTTTATTAAACTTGGAATATAGTATTGCACAAAAACAAAATTCTATAATCTCTAATTTCTCGGGGTTCGATGCGTCCCCGACTGGAACAGTTGATTCCCTTTGTCAGCACGACCATTGCGAAGAGCCATTGTGGATGGAGTTGCCCCTCCTTGGACCTTTTTGCAGTGGGAGGTGTGTCTTTCCCACGACTTCCTGGAAGCTGTGTAATGATTTGTCAGCTCCATTTGCTACTGCTCCTTTGACCTGCACAAATATTTTGAGAGCAAAAACACAAAAACACATTGCTTGTAACATCCCCCCTTTTGACGCGTGGTCTAGGCCATGCGTCAAAATCGCAAAAGCAGGGAAAAAATGTTTTGGCAAACAGGTGAGGCCATTTTGGCCCCCCCAAACATTGTCTGTGTATTTACATGAGCACTTCTTCCAAAATGCACGCTCAGCTGGTTCTGCAAAATGTTTGCATCTCTGCAAGAGAAAGAGTTTTGTTAGTGATTTCTGGAGACAATCTGTCTGTCTCTGATGTTGCTTGCTTTGCTGCAAGGTCAGCTTGTCGGCTTCCTGCAAAAAAATAGTTTCAGATACAAAAGTGTGTGTGGCATAGTCACACACAACAATGGCTGATGGGAGAAGAATGGCAGATAGCATATCAGCAACCTGTGTGTGATAAGGAATGTTTTTACCATCAGCTTTTACAAAGTTTCTGTGTTTACACAGTGTGCTAAAATCATGAGTTACACCAAATGCATATCTACTATCTGTGTGAATGTCTACATTTGTATTCTTTGATAATTTGCATGCGCGTGTGAGTGCAATGAGCTCTGCTGTCTGAGCAGAGAAATGGTCCCTAAAAATGATATCAATTGCTTCTTTGCTTTTGGACTTGCGATGTCTGTAATTGCAAACACGCTTTGCGGACAGCTGTCTGCCGCGGTCAGTAATTTCGTGACCCAAAAATGAACAAATCGTTTTGCCAGCTGGACTTTGGAGACATTTACTTTGTGTTCTTTTCTCTTATCTTTTCAAACTGGAAACAAAGGTGTGCGCACAGGTGAATTTGGGCATGGCACAACTATGCCTTTATTTTTTTAATCTTTTTAAACTCATTAAATATTGGCCTTATGCCATTGAGGGCTTCTGGTTTGAGGCTTCTGTTTTGAGGGGGGATTGCTGTTTGCGTGGACGAAAATTACCCTTGGGCTTTATCACACAACAGGTTCACAAATCCTAATCAACTCAACATAATATTTTCCTGTTACCAACAGTTGAACGGGCACCTTTACCAAAATTTCTGGTATGTCAATACTCATCATTAATCTTTTTTAGTGTGTGAAAACACTTCAAGTCCCCTTGTTGCTGACAGACAGGCATGATTCTCACGATGGGCGTGCAACAAATTTGAATATTGCACGTCATCCCTTTTAACCCATTCTATGGCGTGCGCATATTTGTCAGCAAAACACCCACAGCTCCCCACACCATTGTAATCAACGTCATGAGGCTCTGTGAGGCAAAACATTCTACATCATATTTACGTAATTCAAAACTACATCGTACAGCTGTACGAGCGCTGCACTCGGGTCGTGTTGGTATCATGCTCAATCTGTCATCATACACATTATGACTCTGCCCAGCAAATGAATCGGGCAGCAGTCAGACATGAGAAACCTGTGTTGAAATTTGACACTCCCCAACTCACATTGCACCCTTTTGACATAAATTATTTTACATTAGAGCCACTAGCATTTAGGGAAAACACAGCTAGTTTAGACTCTGGCAAATTTAAACACTTCTTGTGAATCACAGTAGGCTATTTGTTGCCCCTGAATCTATCAAAAATTCGAGCAGTTTGTTGCACACAAGCATTGTGCATTTTAGCAAAGTTCAGAAAGCGGTTTCATTCATCATGGAATGTGAGCTAAGCAGATCTTCGTTGCATACAGTAGGAAAAAGCATTTCTTCATTGCATATGCTAAGGGAAATCATACTCACCACCTTCGGAATGATGCCTCACCTCCTCACTTCCATCTACCTTTTCTTTGACCCCATTGGTCTCAGAGGCTTCGGACAGTCGTTCCGCCAGTGCCCCGTTCTTCCACAATTGAAACATTTCTCTGGATCATAGGTGCTAGAGGGTTTAAAACCTCCTCTCCCTCGCCATCTTCCTATTCTTCCGTGTTCTCCTCCGATATTCATTAGAGCCATGTGGAGTTCTTTATCTTGGGTGTTTTTCTTCTGAAGCTCTTTCTTGCCTGTTTGTCTTTCGGCGTTTACAGCATGACGGATGATCTCGCTCATTCTCGCGCGATCTGGCTCGATGCATGATTTTTCCACTTTTCGTCTCAGCTCTTCTCTGAGGTTCCGCAAAAAAGCGGATCTGAGATGTCCTTCGAACGGACCAATGTCCGGTCCGTCTGCATCAGGTTGAAGTCCAGAATGTTCTTTAAATACTTCCTCCACAGGCCATTTACCCTGTAACTTTCTCAGGTCAGATGGTTTCAGTTTGACTTTCAACAGTCTCTCTAATTCTTTCATTGAGGGTGAGAATTCTTTGCAAAATGTCAAAAGTTCTTTGTCTGTCGGTGCTAGTTGCGCTCTTTCTTGCTTTTGACGCACCACGGGCTGTGGTGGAGACGGCACTGGTGCTGGTGGAGACACTGGTGGGGGCACTGGAGCTGCCTCGATCGGGTTCAGATGTCGGTGAGGAGGGACACAATCATCCTCCGGTTGGTGTTTGTACTCAGTCATAGATGGGGGTAAAGAAGACAGAGGGGTTAAATCATTATATTCAAGCAAAACAGGGTACAATGGAGTTTTCGGTGGTGGCAGTTCTTCAAATGCCATTTCTTTAAAAACATAGTCACGTCTATTAGCTTCCCTCTCCCATAACTCTAAACATTTACACGCTTCATCATATTTTTCCCTTTCTCTTTTGGACATTTTAAATATGTTTTTTTTTCCCCATGTGTTCTCTTATTTTCCCTAATTTTGTGGTACTAAATGTACCGTTTTCTGGAAAGTTAGCTTTTTCTATTAAATAGGGTACACCTTGTAAACTTCCCGTTCCCCACCTTTTCCTCATTTCTCTGTATGTTGGTTTATCCATATCATTTCTTAGTAGTCCCCCAGACTGTTTAGAATCTCTCTCGATTCTGAGTAGTCTCCCCTCTTTAACCAGACTGTTTTAAGCAGTCCCCCAGACTGTTTAGAATCTCTCGATTCTGAGTAGTCTCCCCTCTTTAACCAGACTGTTTTAAGCAGTCCCCCAGACTGTTTAGCGCTAAGTAGTCTCCCCTTTCGTTCCAGACTGTTCAGAAATCTACCTGACTCACCACTTTTCCTTTTTGTGCCTTGCACTGAGTTCTTTTGGGATCACGTCAGCTTGGGGTCCGGAGTAGAGTTCTCTCGTCCCTGTATGGGGTTAGAGCTGGATTTGCTATGTCCAGGATGATCAGTCAACTCTAGTCCGTTCTCCGTCAGCCTTGTGATCCCATACCTCGTCGCCAAATTGTTGTGGAATTTTCTTATTCCTTAATCAAGGTGAGTCAATTTTGACAAACGCAACACACAGAGACATCAGGTACTTTGCAAAGTATTTTATTGTCGTTTAATCTGCATCATAAGCAATGAGCATGGTGCAGAGCAAAGGCACTCTTTCCTTCTGCACCCAGAGTATATATATGATTACGTGAAACCCCCTCCCTTTGCCCCCTAGCCAGAATCCCGAGCTGGTTTCCGAGAAGTGATGCCCGTTATTCCAAACAGAACATCTTGGCCTCTGCTCGAGGGCAAATGCAGAGTGGTATGACGCGTATAGAGAAAAACATGATAACATAGAGAAGAAAACATAGATAGAAACTTCATAAACATATAGATAGACACATCAAGAAGCTAGACTAGAAAATTTCCATTACATGAGAAACAAGCATCATTTTACCTGCACATTCGAAACGATCTTTTACATTTCTATATTTTATTAAAAAGAAAATGTATTTACTTTATTGTTTAATGTGTACCAACATCACATAAATCAACTATCAACAATTTCGTAGACGTTTTCAGCGGCAACAACATAAGCAAACATTATTTGGCCTAAACTTAACCTCCGGTAGACTTCTGCAAAGAATCAATAACTGTTGAGTAGTTTTTATATAATAAAATATTCATTACAATCTAATATAAACCATAATTTTAATTATAACCAAACACAGAGTTAACCTTGGGCCTTAGAATATTTATTTCAGAAATACTGTAGTTTTCCTTTTTCAAATACTATAGGTTTAATTTAGCCCGAGGCGACATTTATTGTACAAATATGCCTCCCGGACAACCCTTTTGTCCACTAATGTAGATCATCTCAACTAAATGGGAACGTCCACAGGGTGCAGTTACTGTCATGTCCTCCGGCTGGAGCTCTTGCTCTTTAAAGGTTCAACAACCTGCGAGTGCATCTGACAGTTGGCAGTGTGTTTGGACAGGTTTGATGTGCATTTTGGCAGAGAAACAGAATTGATTATCACCCTCTTTATTTGCCACAATCACAGACATAAATTTATCAGTGCTGTCTTGTTATTTTTTCTTTCCTGAGCCAGATGTACAGTATGTCTGTCATTCTCCAACTGCCAAAACTACAAATCAGGCCTGTTATTTTCAAAATGGTAGCTTGTCAGCCTTGGCAGTGACTCAAAGTAAATGTTGATCCGGATGTCAAAACACCCCTCAGGTGTGTGTGTGCGCACATGTGTGAATGTGCGCGAGACCTTTAAAATCCTTAAATCATGTGCTTGAAAGGTATGATAATGTAAAGAAGTGGCGCTATTGGCGGAGTTGATTTTGAAAGTGTTTTTCGGGTAGTCAACCACTTGGCTTAATTTTATTTCTCTCTACATATTAAACTTTTCTTTTTGTATAAAATATAAAAGGAAATAACAAGCTTCACCTTTAAAAGACTTCAACGCCTACCCACACGCTTGTCATAAATAATAGTTTACTAGTTGAGTAGTTTGTCACTTCGCATTGTGCAAGATAATTTAATACCCCTGTTTGCCAGGACTGGATGGATCTTAAATACTTCTATGTCATTTACTTCTGTCTTATTTGCGCATTTGCAGTAATACGAGTACACTTCCTTAAAGCAAAATGCGTGCCTAGATCACTGTTATGCAAGTGTGTGCGTTTCTACAGTATATTTGGGTGCGTCTCGACAAGTGTGTGTCTGTGCGGAGTGAAGTCATCTTTGTATTAATGGTAGTGTGTGTGTGTGGGGCGTGGTGTCCAGGTCATGTTGACAGACAGCTACAGGAAAGCACCGTATTGAACCATTTGTGTGTGTGTTTGCAGACTGGCAAGGTGTTGGTCTGAGCAGAAACGGCACTTATTTACAGAAGGAGTGGCCTGTTTGTGTGTGTTTGTAGAGGGAGTGACCGGCGCCCATGTGTCCGAGTGCGTCAGTGTCCGCCGCTGCATACTTCACTCCACACTTACTGTACCATCATGGAACTGGGTCAGATGTGTGTGTGTGTGTGTGTGTGTGTGTGATTCTTGACATAATAAATGATTGTTTTGGGAGAAGTTTGCTGTAAAACTGGAGGCCTTCTATTATGTAATGATGAAAGAGACAGACCATCACTGAATGTGTGTGTATGTGTAGATTATTATAGTTAACTAACCTTTATTGAAATGAAATAAAATATTGACCTAAAAAACGTAAACTAAATGAAACATTCAAATGTTGTCTCGGAAATAAACTATAAACAGATCTGCATCTAGTTATATGGACTCCATGCAGCTGGACAACAAGTTTCACACGCAAAATAGACCAAAACTAAGTAAAATAACAGTGTGCCATAACGTCACACAGAAACAAGCACCATGACAAACGCACTCTGTTTAATGTACCTGCCAAACTGTATCAAATACCTCAGAGTTCAGTTTGGACGATACGACACAATAGGTGGAACGACATGTCCAACTTTCATTGGTTCATTGGAACAGCTTATTCGTTTAGTCAAGTGTGACGCTTTGGACAATTTGAATGAGAGAGTGGACAACAGCGACAATATACAACAGAATAACAATTATAGAACGATCGATAATATATGGAACGTTTAATTTAGTAAAAATGTCAACAATTAAGCAAAGTTCATAGCCTAACGAACAAACACAAACAGGGGTCTAGTTACATCAACGAGCTACCGCAACGAAAGTGATATCAGAGCAGTGTGTTTTTATATATACTGTATATGTAATTGTATATATATATATATATTTATATACATATAGATAGAAAAATTAAGTTTGCGCATCACCTGATATTTCCTTTACATAATTAATAAGTTGATATTGCAGGATATGTTGTTCACACTGTACATGGATAGTTAACAGGATTTTATGTGTTCATGTGGCTCAGTCGTAGAGCAGAAGATCGTGGGTTCATTCCGAGGGAACACACAAATGGATAAAAACGTACAGCTTGGATGCTATGGATTCTGCTAAATGCATAAATGTAAAAAATTTACACGTTTACGGTTTTATAACAACACATATTAATAGGCACAGCATACGGTCACAATGTGTGTTATAAATGTAATGTCTTTGCTTTAAATAGGAGTAATGTGAAAAATACGTGAACATAAACGGGTTTAAAATGTTAAAGAATGTGATGTTTTCTATGAGACACTGCGTTTGTAAAATTACAAAACGGGCTCAGTTTAATAGATATATAAATCCGATTCTTCTACGGTTTAAATGGTGTGGTGCTTCTCGTGTTTGTTGGAGATACGGTTATACGGTAGTTGTCTGTGACATTTTCTAAAGTGTAAAAAACAAAGAACACTTTAATTGCATAAGGTAAAATACACTGTGGTATGAGCTGCGTCCGAAAGCTTACTTGTTGCCTTGTTGCCCGGAGGCAGCGTTTGTTAAGTAACTACGTCACATTAAATTCTCGAACACCATGGTAAATGTTCAAATATAAAGTTAAATGAACAAATTTTACTCTCCTTGTACTGTCATCATAACCCAATAAGCTTTAAAAGCTTCACACTTCTCTACACCAATAAGCTCCTTCTGATCATGAACCAGTGAAAGGTGAAGTGGGTGGGCGACGTGTCGCTCCTTCCAAATGTGTTGCCCCCCAGACTGCACTCTGGGGCTACTCGACTGTATCGCCTGCGGGCTACACTGGTAAATTCATGAAGTTATATGTCGCATTGTAAGTTACAGCCCTGTTAGGCGCACATGTGTTTCAACAGCCACAAAGACCGCTTTCAGCCTCTGGACATAATACGTACTGTGACGCACGCTAGCCCTGTCAAATTTTGCTACCTCCATACAAAACTGGACTAACCCAACCCTTACACCTAAGTTACCCCTCCCCAACCCAAGCACAACACGATGGTAGCAAAATTCTATGTGTAGCATAAATTGACAGAACACCGGCGGAAAGCTCAGTTTAAAGATAAGGAACGTCCCAGAACAATGTTCTCTCACCATTCTAATGCACTGTTTTTCGCAGTCTCGTGGTTGTCCGAGCAGAGATGAAAACCGGTAGTTTTTTCCTGTAATTTATTCTGCAGCGTATTCTGTGTTTACATAACATGTCCAGAGTGGTGTGGGGAAACGCGGTGCTCTGTGTGAACTGAAGTCAAATGGATTAAACAAAGCTTCAAGGCAAATTATTTTTTGTTTTCGAGTTACTCGAGGAGTCGTTATAATAACTCTTATAATGAAAATTATTTATTAAAAATACAATTATTGGAAAATGTTTCAAACTAAATGCAAACTTGTACTGTATCTGTGATGGTTAGGTTTCGGTAAGAAGAGATTAGAATATACAATTTGTATAGTTTAGACGTCATTATCACCGTCCCCACAATGTATAGAAACTGCGTGTGTTTGCGCGCGCGCACCTATCTTTACTCCTTTACGTTCACAAAATATTCTTTTGAAGACATTTGGGATGTCCTCATGTGTTTTTCTATATAAAGTAAAACGTGGATGTCCTTACGAAACCTCAGTTGTCCAAATAGACTGTTTGTCAGGAAATTGGAAAGTTGACAGCCACTTTGTAATACTTTTTTATTATACGGTGACAAACATAAAGTGCGATTCATTTTGATTTATGACAAAAAATGTAAATCACTAAAGGTCCAGAAGGGCAGCAGCGAGAAGGTAAATAATGCATATAAAATTCTATAAATGCAAAAAGTTTTTGTTAAAGTGTGAACTAGGTTAAGTCTATATAGGAAAAAGCTTAACAAATCCATATCCCACATTAAAATCCCAGATAGTCTTTCATTTGTACAATTATTGTACAGTTACAAGAGGGAGCAACAAGAGCTTCAGTAGTTGAGGTGAGGACTGTTTTTTCAGTTGCGATGTGAAATGTGAGAAACGTACTGTGCGTAGGCGAGCAATGTTTTAATAAAACACTATGATTAAATTGTTTCCCGGCACTATATCAGGTGATCTCTCTTATTCTCTTTGTTTATACCATAAATAATACTGCTATACATAAATAGCATTACATAAGTACCTTTTTCCTTTCATTATTGCACATTCACTTTTTTTTAAACAAAAAGGGTATTTTGAGGCCTTGAGGTCCACCCTGTAGTTTGGGTGGCGTTCCTTGTTATTTTTATCACCTCTGCCGGTGTGTGTATGGTTGTTGTGTGTGGGTTTCGCATTTGTTCAGTGCTGTATGTTTTTTATGTAGTTTGTTCTTCTGTTAATTGTTGTTTTTTGCAAACATGAGGAACCACTGATGTTTTGCGTCTCAGCTTAACAGAGAAGTTGCACTTTTATGCAATACCCCTGCTGCTTATTGAATAACTTTATTAAAATAAATATGTGCTGCTCATTTTATAAGATTATTACAACACTACATTAATATAGAATTTAACTGCTGTGTACAGCATACAGTAAATTGCCTATTTTACAATGGTTTCGAATACATCTATTAGCATGGGTGAATGTGTTACCAAAGGCCCCTAATTTCTTTGTATTGTGGCAATAATAGATTTGAAAGTAACTCGGCGCTCTGCAAATTGGGCTCTATTCTGAAAAAAACGCATGAATGAATCCACCCGTAACAAATGAACCTATCAAACATTCTTTTGACCTTCTTTCAGTCTGTAGTTTAGTGATCCGCTCCAGTCCGGCGATTCTTCTCTCACCCGCAGTGCTCGTGCAGGGATCTGCTCCAGAATAGAAAAAAGCTCATTCTCAACACGTATTGCAGAAGTCAGGTTGTTTTGTAAAGCTGTTAATAGCTTTAATAAAATTTAACTTCAGGCAAGCTGAGGTGAAACTTGCATTGAAATGCGAGATGATGCTCGCCGTGCGAGCGCTTTGATGTGACGCGCTTACATCTAGTTTTGGGAGACGTGTGAGGAGTAAACATAGAGAATAAACAAACCTAAAGTCAGAGAGCAACACACGAATATTGCTCATCTAATAGAGAGTGAAAACGATAAACACC
Organism: Barbatula barbatula; assembly: GCF_947034865.1. Lineage (NCBI taxonomy): Eukaryota > Metazoa > Chordata > Actinopteri > Cypriniformes > Nemacheilidae > Barbatula > Barbatula barbatula. Next base: position 19,395,784 of record NC_136771.1, read on the forward strand.
TACAATACAGACCCCATGAACACCAGTTTATAACACGAGTCAAATACTGTACTCTCATTGTTTCTGCATATTAAAACTTCATTACTATACATGCTGTCTATCTTCCTACTGTATACATATGATATAAATATGAATAAATAATACAGCGGATTGTCAGAACTTAATTTGATATCTTCAGTACATTTTCGTAACTTGCCTACATTTTAACTATGGTGAGCATTTAAATAAACTGTAATAAATAAATTAGTTAAATCAATCTAAGAAACATTCAGTGTAAAATATAGCATTATATTGCGAGATTTCATGAATAGGTCGTCACCGTAAAATAATGTACTCATTCCGTGAAATAGATTTTTGACCATTCCGCCCACTTCTACTATCAGTTCAACGTTATAATTTCTTCTAATAGAGAAAAAAAATTTTTATTTGGTATGACAATGCAGATAATAAATAATAGATTTTCATGTTTTTTGCATGACAACGAAAGATGTGCTAATACTTGTTAATTTACGTCAACACCTGATAGACGTCGGCGCGTGATGCCATCAGACATTTCGCTGAGAACGCATAATGAAGCGAGCGAAAAAAGTAATGTGTGGAAGCATTTCGACAGAAATGTGTGCATCTTTGGCAATGGCCACTACAGTAGATGAACAAGCGGTGTCGGATGATGCGGCTGCGCAAGTGCGGGCATGACAGTTAACAGGCTGCGGTCCAGATTATCCCCGCAGCATGTGGATATGCTCCTCTTTAAAAAATATTTTAAAATCTTAATTGGTTAACTATTTAATTTATGTGATTTTTTTCAGTTTAGGTTTATTTAGAGTTTGTTTATTTTAGAAATTATATTCTTCATTTATATTGTGAATAATATTATGTTTGTTCGTTGTTATCAAGGTTCTCTTGTGATCGTTGTTGATCCGTTTTGTACGCTACTGTTTGCACTTTCATAATAAACCCATAAAAATGAGTTTTTACTGGGTCACAGACAATCGGCAACTGTATTTTTTTTCAACGTCCTATTTATATAAAAATCTCAGTTAACGGTTAACGAGCGTCGGTTGTCGGTTAAGAAAATTATCCGAAATGAACATCCCTATTGTCAACTAATGTTAGTAGTTCATGTTGTGTCATGTTGACGTTGGTATCCGTTAAGTAAAACTGACCTACATTTATTTTCAGAATCCACATTAGAAGTCTGCAGCAGAATGGCGCTCGGAGGTGGAGTGGGGGGCGGGGACAGTTCTCTGGGGGCGGTACCAGAGGAGAGGAGAAAGTGGAGTCGGGAGGAGCTGAGGGAATTGTGGCGGAAAGCTATTCTTCAACAGATCCTACTGCTGCGGATGGAGAAAGAGAACCAAAAACTTCAAGGTAAACACATGTACTGACCACAGTGAACACTCACACAGACAATTGACAAAGCAGACACACTTTAATGAACACTTAATGAACAGAAATGTACTCTGGTAATAAACTTGATCCATTTGGGCTTTTTTCCACATATAAGACCAGTTTCTATATGTGCTATATGTGGTGCATTAAAAATAATATAAATTCAAAAATAGTGGATTAAAAATAAGTTGTTTCATGGATGCTTTTCGTAGAGCATGGCAGTAGCAATGCCAAGGTCATGGGTTCAATCCCAGGGATTGTACATACTTAGAAAGCTATATATAGTATAATGTATTTTAAATCGCTAAAAGTGTCTGCCAAATGCATACTAAAGCAATAAGCCCCAAGAAGCCGTGGGTTACAGTGCATTTTATAACAGCTAAGGGGCGTTGTTAGGCACGACGCAAAGCGGAGTCGGGAAGGAAGAGGACGGGAACCGGCGAACATAAACGAACTTTTAATTAATAAATAACTCACACGTAAATACCACACCATAAAATCCAGGCCTGTTCCTCTCTCACTGACGGTCCGATCGTTCGTCCTCTTATGCTCCACAATCTCCTCCGTGATACGAGACCGTCGCACGTACAGCTGACGCTCGTAAACACTCACGCACCGGCCTCGCATCCAGACTCTCGTCCCGCCTACCTCACTACAAAACCTCTTTCATCACACCAGGACACCAGGACTGAAAACAACGAACAGAGCACATCGTCTGTTTATGAGTATTCACCTCATTTCTAGACTTTTTGATGTCTTCAATTTCTCTTTCATTCATTTCAGCGTGTCGTCTTTGTTATTGGTCTAATTTGTCTGTCATGTCAATCTCTTCACAAAATCGGACATTTTGACAATTATTTCGCTGTACGTAACAAGAGTGGCGCAGTGATTCTAGGTAATGCGGTCAGCCGTTATATATCGGGGTATTTTATAACGGCTTAGATCTCCGAATCAAGGACCAGAACTGACCGTTTTATAAATGTAAATGAATAAGAGTTTTGTTGATATTTGTCCTTGTGTATTGGTTTGGCCATGTGTACTATTAAATGTCGGCAAAATTCACTTTTGCCACATACACATTTAAAATGTAGACAAATGTCTTTCTCTTCTGCGAAAATGGACCAAAAATATTGATGACTCATCCAGCACTACACATTTTCGTCCAATCATAAGAATTCCCATCCCACTGACAAAACCAAATCACATATAATAACAATTCACAGTGACCGTGACATAACATCATTTATAAAACAATATAGACAAGTGTATTTTTACAATTATTTACAAAACCTTTTAAACAAAGTGTTTCTTTCAATAAGAAATACTTCACCAAAAGAAAACTGTGCTCGCCAAGTAGGCCTTTTTTTCACTATGAATTTGCTGTGCACGGTACATGAAGAATAAACTGTTCTTGCCTCAGGGTGTATTGAATAGTGATCGAAAGCTTCTTGGGAATTCAGAGCTGTATACTAGCTTGTTGCTAGTATACAGATTATCTGCCTGGCATACATTCAGCTGGCACTTTTCCGGACCTGACCTCCCATTAACAGTTTCAGTCAGACACAAACACACACACAACAAAACCTCTACACACCCAGACACACCCATGCACTTCTTTCTTTGGAAGTCCCTGCTGCAGGTCATGAGATAATCATGACAATTGAAAAGCTTTGCTGGCACAGATGAGCTCTGATTTGGGCGTGCACATGATTGGCAGTGTCCCGCCCTGCCCCGCCATGCCCGGTCATGTTTTTCATCACATGAAGAGAGAAGACAAGCTTGAAAAAATTAGCCAGACTTATTGAATAGGGTGTGGGCATGAATATGTGGGTCAGTTTTGACGTGCCAGAAATCTGTCTGCCCTACATCTAACTAAAGTTATACAAATGTTGCTTCTGGTTTTATCTTTATTTATTTTCGGTCTTATAGTGGGGTGGGTAAGGATGAGTGGAGGATATTATTTTCTCTTCCTGTTCTTATCTCTTCCTGTTTTTATGAGAGTGTGTTTAAACGAGAGGTCTCTTGCTTTGATAGGTGAGATTTGCATGAGTCAGTCTTACTACAACCATAATGACTTATCAAAGGTATAATACAGTAGCTAGGAATTATGGGAATTCAACATTTGTTTACCTTGTGTTATGTTTATTCTTCACTTGCTTGCTGTTTAATAGCCTTTAAAAGGCCTTCTGGACTAGTTGCAAAGGTTTGGACGCACCGATTTTTTTATATAGAACAAAACAAAAAAGCTGGGATGTTTTTAGCCCAGCATTGGGTCAAAAAGGGACAAACTCAGCCGTTGAGTTATATCAACTCAGACCATGTTTATATTTGACCAAACAATAGGTTGAAACATTCGAGCATTGGTTAATTTACAGTCCAACGGTTGGGTTCGTCAGTTTTTGACCAAATCCTAGTTTAAAAATAACCCAGAGTTTTAAGGATAGCAATATGTTCAGTGATTAATTTAATCCAGAATAAAGGTTTGTGTTTATATAATATTCTGTGCATATTATTTTGTATTTATAAACATACTAGTTTTTACATTCTTTAAATATATAAAAGTGTAAAAATATTAAAAAATAAATAATATAAAATGTAGATTAATATTCATTTGTACAGGCAAATATTCCTTAAATATGAAGAGTTTGGTTCCAAAATGAGTAAATATTTCAAAAATCATGTTTTTTTTATTGTGCTTTACAATAATATCAATCAAACTGTGTTTTATTTTTATTTAAAAAATAATAACTAAAGAAAAACAGCTAACTAACACAATCAAACATGAATAAAAACCATGATTTAAAAAAATAAAAAAACAGTTATCTCATTTTGGAACCAAACTCTTCATATATACATGTATGTGTTTATCAATACAATTAAAGTAATACACAGACATGTATTATGTACATACAAACTTTTATTCTGGATGTGATTAATCGGTTAAGGGATTAAACAACCCAAATATTGTTAGTAATATGAAGTTTTATAAAAATAAGTCATATTTATGTATACATTTAAATATAAAAATAGAATGCGTTATATTCAGTAATATAATGTATAATATATAATTTCTTAAATATTTAATAACACATGGCTATTGTGTCTTATTTTTTATATTATTATGAGTAGCAAAACTTATCTAAATCACAGCTTTGGATAGACTTTGTTGATCTTTTATCAAGTTATTAACAGTAGACTTTCCTTCACTTATCTGGTTGAAAAAAACAGTGAAACGTACGATTTCTAAAAGGCTGAAACATTCCATATCTAAATAAATAATTGTGAATTGAATCGAATCGAATTGAATGGTGTTATGCACCTTGAATTATAATTTTTTTCTGTCAGTATGCGTGTAAACAATGTTTACAGTACGTGTTATGTCCAAAGGCTAAAAGTGAAAGTGGTCTTTGTAGCCGTTTAAATAGATGTCAACTAACAGGGCTAAACAGTGTGTGCATGCGATGCATGCAATACAGTTTGGCAGGTGCATTAAACAGAGCCACTTGTTTCTGTGTGACGTTAGTCAATGGTGCGCCGCTATTTTACTTAGTTTGAATCTATTTTGCGAGTGAAACTTGTTTTCCGGCTGCATTGAGTCCATATAACTATATAATCCTGAACATGCCATCTGGCTGTCCTGCGTGTCTGAGTAAATGAACTGCACAGTTTCACGCGCTACATGCGCGATTCTCATGGTTTTGTGAAGAAAAGCTATCAAACACACAGAAAAAAATAAGCATCTTTTGACGACCTGCCAAAATAAAAGTCTGATTAACTACAGTAGTTTTATGTGTACAAATATATTACTATTTAATAGTAAAAATTTAAAAAACGAACTTTAATAAAATAAAAACTTACCTGAATGCATCATGCATAAGCTGAAGTTAGTTGTTTACCTTTGAAATTATTGTTTATTTATGTTTCTTATTTATATATTTGTATTACATTGCATTTTGAATGTAATATGGCAATGAAATATTCTAAATGGGTTTAGTTTTCACAGGTGTATGCAATTTCGGCAATACAAAATGACATTTTCTAAAAGTGAACTAGTTTAGTATTTTCTCTTGTATATTTAGTATTGCATATTTGAAAAGACTTATTATCCGAATACTCGATTAATCGATTGAATAATTGGTAGAATACTCGAGTACTAAAAGAACCGATAGCTACAGCGTTAATATAAACTAGCTCTGATATGTTTGCAGTATATTGACATGACCATAAATGACCTTTTTCGTTGACCTTGAGCTGTTAATGTGTCCGTCCCACCTGTAGTGACTTTTCATTGTGTGTTTTTATCTGTATAGCTTCAGAGAGCGATCTGCAGTGCAGACGACTAAAGCTGGACTACGAAGAGATCACGCCGTGCCTTAAAGATGTCACTTTGGTGTGGGAAAGGATGCTCGGTACCTCTGGGAGGTCAAAGGTCAAATTCGACACAAAGGAGATCCACACGGCCATGGGACAAGGTAGACGAAAAAGACACGAACGTAAATAAATAAGAATGTAGTTTTCGCTTGATGTTTGATTGTGCATGTTGTTCTGTAGCCTGTCACACCTGACTAGAGTATTGCCTGGACAGGTGTGCACACATTCTGACGCATCACCTTATTGACACCTGGATTAACTGAGCGCAACACTGAACATGTTGTGTGGGGAGTACGTCATCTGTTGTTTTAAATAGTTAATCTTTCACTTTTCAGCTTGATTCGATTTGTATAAACTGTCGGGTGTGTGTTTGTCCTTCGGCAATCTCTAATTAGCTTTTGTGAATAAATGTATGGTTTTATTGTGCTGAATGTCTGTGTAAGGGGTGTTTGTTAATTGTGTACAGTGTGTATGCAGGTGTGTGTGTTTAAGTGAAGGAAGTGCTGTCTTTCGGTCGGTAGTTCGGCAGAAAAATGTTTTGAATGACAGGTTATATTACATACAGTCACACACCTGTTCAAGTTCAGCAAAACAGTGGTATTTACATGTACATAAAACGTACCAGTATATTCACTCACCTGTGACTGCAACCGCTGTCATGATGGGTCTGCTATAAATTTCATGGAAAGAGTACATTTATTTCACGCTGAAGATATTTTCCACAAAAACAATCTCATATTATAAACGTATATCTTATACCAAAATTTTCTTAGATACATTTTATTTATTTATTTATTACAGTTAATTTGAACGCTCACAATAGTTAAAATGTACTACAGATTTCAAATTAAGTTCTGATAATGAGATTTATTATTCATTTATATTTATCTTCTGGCTATATCATATGTATAGAAGATAGACAACATGTACAACAATGAGTATGAATATATGCACAAACAATAAGAGTGCAGTATATGACTGGTGTTATAAACTGTTGTTCATGGCATCCGTACTGTAGGTCTTCACTGCTCTTCGTTCTCTATTAGATGCGAACTTTTAGCGTGTTGCGACTCTGTCTTAAGGTTTGTTTATTCTCGCGCTTGTCTTTGCTCTGTGAGTCTCTGGTGACTCCACACGCGTCTCCCAAAACAGGAGGTAGCAGAGCGCACGTTTCAACGCATGTTTCACCTAAAGTTAAACTTTATTAAAACTATTAAAGTGAAAGTGGTGTGATGACGAATACGGTCTTCCTTTTTCCGAATTTGTGCTCTGCATTTAACCCATCCAAGTGCGCACACACAGTAGTGAGTAACACATACCCAGAGCAGTGGGCAGCCATTGATGCGGCGCCAGGGGAGCAGTTGGGGGATCGGTGCTTTGCTCTAGGGTCTCACCTCAGCCGTGTTATTGAAGGTGGAGGAGAGTGCTGATCATTCACTCCCCCCACCCTACAATCCCTGCTGGTACGGAGGCTTGAACCTGCAGCGTTTGGGTTACAAGTCAGAGTCTCTTCTGAAATAAAGCGAACGAGCTCTGAACTCAAATGCCGTCATGTTGCGAGCTCACCTGAAAACACACTTTTAATGCATTCTCTTGTTAATGTCTTAACACATTCTCATATAAACATCCAGTACTGAGTTACATGTTTATCCAGTATTTCCTGTTGAGTTTTTACAGCATTTTTTAAGTAATGAAGTGTTAAGGCGGATTTTTACTTCTGCCTCAGACCTATACTGTAGGCAACACATCTGTTTCAGTTTCTACTTCTGCGTTTGTTGTCTGCATCTACATGCAATGACCACTAGTCATCGGTGTACGTGGCCGTGTTGCTTGTGTAACAAAGACAAGAGCCGAAGAAGCAGCGGCTTGGTTTGTATGTTGATGGAGAAGCATTGGCAGTGATAGTGAAAACAGTCAAAATATAGATAAATCTATTATTTATCGTCTTTGATTTATTATTATTTACTTTGCTGCTTCTGGTTGTGTGGAAATAACACATTTAATGTTTGAATTGTGTGCACATAAAGGAACTATGTTTTAGACCTGTAATTTATAGTTGGATTTGGGGTGGTGCTGCACGATAATGGCTAAAATGATGATCACGAAATAATATTCATGATTGTTCTGTAAGTTTGTAACTTTTTTTTATAGCACTTCTGCATGTTTATATAGGAGGTTATTAATCATTATCACGATTAAAATACGGTTATTCTTGCAGCCCTAATTTGGTGTGCCGGAAAGTATTCACAGCGCTTCACTTTTTCCACATTTTGTCATGTTACATGACAAGATTTCATGTTCACAACAAACTTCTTTCACATTGTCATTATGGGGTCTTGTATGTAGAATTTTGAGGAAAATAATGAATTGAATCGATTTTGGAATAAGGCTGGAATAATACACATGTATGCGTGCGTGTAAGAAGTTTTCAGGAATACAGTTGTTGCCAGTGTTGACCTAAGTCCTCTTGAAATGATTTATACATGTTAAAACGAAGCGCGTTTTGCTCATGGCATGTAAACATTTAATGCTCCAGTGAAGATCCCTCAAACAATCTCTTTCTTATCCAACTTGTTCTTTCTTTCAGGTGTTCCTCGTCAGCATCGTGGAGAGATCTGGAAGTTTCTTTCGGAGCAGTATTTGCTTAGGCAGGAGGTGCTGGGCACCAAACCTCCAAATTACAGCACTCCTTATAAAGATCTTCTGAAACAGCTCACATCCCAGCAGCATGCCATCCTCATAGACCTGGGTCAGTATTACACAAACAACAGCTCTGTTCAAATCTAGCGCACACTGTCTTGCTGCGTACTGCCTTTTAGGGCTGCATCCTAAACGGATTCTGAAACTGAACCTCTTGTGCAATCGACTTGGGATGCTCTCAATAGTTCTCTCATATGGAAGCATAGAAGATTTGATTATTGCAATTTATTCCGGAGGAGTTTGATATTAGCATGTCGCTAAGCTAACAATGCAATGCATTAAAGGCCTGTTCAGGCAAAGAATGAACTACATTGTTGTCCAGATGAACAGACAATAATGTTGTATTTAGTCTCGTCTTGCGTGCTGCAGTTTTGTGTTTTAAATATGTGTGGCCTTTAAATAAGAATGGATATGCTTAAAAACGTCTTTCTTGCCCCTTTACCTGCATTTTTAACAACGTACACACTCGTGCTTCCACTTGTCCCAGCCCAGGAATTTTCTCAGAATTTGTCATCCGGCTGCACAAACGTCTCTATTCTCAACCAAATCATCATTACCTCAGTTATTTTAGGGGAGAACCTCAGGCTGAATGAATGGGTGAGACACAGGCGGAGATGGACAGATGTGAAGGCAATGAGATTAACGGGGAGGCGCAGACAAAGAAAGGGAGGTGTCACTCAGTGACGGGAGAGAAAGAGAGATGGGTAGCTTTACAACTCATGACGATACCTAATCTTACAGGAATGTAGGTTGTCTTCTGAATGAGGCCTCTTTTACAACTTTTTGTGCATGACTTTCTGTATGTTCTTACGGTAAGATGAGCCTCGAACGTGAGGGTCTCGATGTGCCTTCGAGGTGTGATAAAGTTACAGAAATAACAGAAATTGTCATGCCAACTTGCTACTGTCAACGAACGCTTGCCATTCTTGTTACGGTGAACTTCTGATTGGCCCAATGTTCTTGAACAGAAATTTTCATTTAGAAGTATATTTTCAGTTTTCTCAATTTAAGCAAGAATCTTGTTTTAACGAAATGAACGTCGATATTGGACAGTGCAAACCATGATTTTGGGCTTTAGTTTTTGAGTCATACAAGATCATAAGCAACCACCAAGAATAGATCATTTTAATGTTGCGCAAACCTACAGTATCTCACAGAAGCGAGTACACCCTCACATTTTTGTAAATATTTTATTATATCTTATATTATATCTATTATATCGGCACTGGGGAGCTACATGAATGCCAACATGTACTGTGACATACGGAAGCAGAGCATGATCCCCTCGCTTCGGAGACTCGGCCGCAGGGCAGTGTTCCAACATGATAACGACCCTCCGGGACGACACAACTCCGAGACGACCACTACCTTGCTTAAGAAGCTGAGGGTAAAGTTGATGGACTGGCCAAGCATGTCTCCAGACCTAAAACCTATTGAGCATCTGTAGGGCATCCTCAAGCAGAAGGTGGAGGAGCGTAAGGTCTCTAACATCCACATCCGTGATGTCGTCATGGAAGAGTGGAAGAGGACTCCGGTGGCAACCTGTGAAGCTCTGGTGTACTCCATGCCCAAGAGGGTTAAGGCAGTGCTGGAAAATATTGGTGACCACTAGGGGTGTGACGAGATCTCGTGGCACGATCCGACCGGTCTCGCGAGAACACAATATCCTCACGCAATTGCAGGGGAGTGTTGGCTTGCTCACCGGGAGACTGCATTTATTTATTAGATATTATTTATTAGAATGATCTTGCTTGGTCTATAAACACCATGCACTGTGCTGTGTTTTTACTTTTCTGTGTTTTTCTTATTGTAAAGTTGCTTTGGAACAATGCACATTGTGAAAAGCGCTATATAAATACATTTTATTGAATTCAATTGAATTAAAAAAATGCACTACTTTACAATGTAGCAAGGTGTCATTTCTTCAGTGTTGTCACATGAAAAGATATAATAAAATATTTACTAAAATGTGAGGGGTGTGCGCACTTCTGCGAGATGCTGTAACAGAAGAACCTTTAACTAATGATGCAACACGTTGGATCTTTGAACCCAGATTTGTTCGGCCCTTCGTTCGCCCTGTCACTTATTGCTTTCAGCAATTCAAGTAAAGTGGAACCATGAAAATGCACAACCATAAAAACGAGTCTGAATATTTAGAGAAAGAATAAGCTGGAGTAAAGGAAGGATAGACAGCCAGCATTAACAACATGTAGAAATTGTTCTGATTAAAATTAATACCGATTTGTTATTTTCTGTCTTATCTCAGGACGTACGTTTCCCACTCATCCGTATTTCAGCGCTCAGTTGGGTGCTGGCCAGCTCTCCCTCTTTAATCTGCTGAAGGCTTATTCTCTGCTGGACCCAGAGGTGGGCTACTGCCAGGGCCTGAGTTTTGTGGCGGGTGTGTTGCTGCTCCATTTGAGCGAAGAAGACGCCTTCCAAATGCTCAAATTTCTCATGTACAACATGGGGCTGCGGAAACAGTACAGGCCTGATATGATCATACTGCAGGTACGGAAATAAAATGGTCATATATGATGCGTCAAGCATTAAAATGCATTGCCTTTTTTACTTAAATTGCGTTTCAGAAAAGAGAAATTGATTTACTTGTGAAGAGAATCTGACATGACCCGTGACAAATGAATCGCACGAGTTAACAAAAATATGTTAAAAATTGTCTATATTGACAAGTATGTATCACACATGGTTCATTACCTCTGCTGAAGCAAGCATGCGTAAGTTCATAGGGTGTGGTGATATTTTCGTTTTTATATACTGTAATTAAATCACTAATAAGAGAACTGGTTGATGGTTCTTGTTTTCATTACTAGCTTTGTGAGTTACTCATGGTTTGGTTTGTTCTTTCAGATACAGATGTACCAGCTGTCTCGTCTGTTGCATGATTATCATAGGGAGCTGTACGCTCATCTGGAGCAGCATGAGATCGGCCCAAGTCTCTACGCTGCCCCCTGGTTCCTCACTGCCTTCGCCTCTCACTTTCCACTGGGATTTGTTGCCCGAGTGTTTGGTAAAGTAAACACACTTACTAAAAACTTACTAAAGACACTTTATTGGAGCTATGGAGGTTGATTATGGATGTTCAAATCCAGCTTGTGGAAGTTTACACAACATAATGGGGTGTTACTGAAATAATTCCTGCTTGTATCGGTTTATTTGGCAAATGTTTTTTTTTTAAAGCAGGCACACTCCCTTTACAGTAAACTGTACCCAACTTCATAGCTCAAGGGCCTAATGGTAGTAATTTTTGGAATAATACCTTCAGGTGTTTAAACCACATTTGGTTTTGGTTATTTGCCAAGATGTTTAACCATTTAGCCACTCCAGCCACAGATCCAAATCATCATCATAAAAACTTGAAAGAATGAGGAACTGTGTAATTGAATATTTGCGGATGCAGGGTTGTGGGGCGGGGAAGAAATCAACGAATCAACGAATGACAGAACTGCCATCTCTCCATTTCCACCGAACTGTTTTGAAAATGCCCTGAATGTTTTGAATTCCTTAATTGTGTGGAATGATACTGTACCAGTAGTGAACTGTGACATTTGAGCCTTGGCCCTCTGCGCACGCGGACCCCAACCCACACTCTTAACCTTATTTCGCCTTACTGTGCTTTCCTATAGAAGTGTGCATACATCCTTAAACCTTCACACTTACCACGTGATACATTTACAATGCTACTCCAGACTTGAAACGCAACAAGCCGAACAGCAAAGCAAGACGGTTATCACCAAAATAACACTCTTATACAAATCCTTATCACACATGCATTTTGATCGACGTGCCGTGTGTAAGAGCTCTTCAACAGAAATAATGGTCCAGGAAGTCAAACATGCGTATCTAATAGGGAAAATCCGACTTTTATTGAAAATAATATTTTGAAGTTCGCTACTGTACTGTACAAGACACACATGGACACAAAAGCGTATTCTGTTTTTGTTGTGGCCAGGCAAGCCTAGATGCACGCACAACCACACATACACGGACACTCCCCGTCTGCAGAGATGTTAACAAAGATCTGCAATTTGGCACCAATATTTAGCCTCAGGGTGGTTTTACAGGTTGGGCAGGGACTTTTGCATCCAGGCATTTTTACTGGGTGGTTTATCTATTATTATTGTTGTCGATTACATTGTGCTCACTTATTATGTGCTTCACACCCTGAACCCTAGTTACATAAGTAGCAAGTTAATATAAACCTAAATCTGTACAGTATTACAGGTTCAATCGTGTAAATAAATAAGTGCTGTCGATCGATTAAAAAATCGAATTAATCGTGATTAATCGCACATAACATGTATTATAATAATTTCACATTTAATCTTCAAATAAATGAAACAACAAAGATAAGAGCGTGATTATGTAATGTAACGCTAGACAAAGGATGACAAAACAAACAGATGCTGCGTCGAATGCGTTAAATATTTTTAAAGCGTAATAATTATGTCAATCTTAAAATAAATAAATATACATGGCATCGCTGTTGGACTGAGGAGCATTGAAGTGTTCAACAGTGTTCAATTTGTGTACAGAAAGTAGCAGAAACAAGGTGCCACTATTTTTTTATAAATAATAATTGACATTTAAATACAGCTCTTGTTATTTATAGATGTAACTCATTATATGTTTCAGGTTTTTTTTTTTTTTTACCCGTCCTTCTATCTCGTGCACTATGTTTATGCATCAAATCCAAAATGAAAACTAAATCATGTGGTCTGTTTCGAAAAAATTGCAGTAACTTTGTGTCAGATGTAACATTTTTCCAGGCAAAACGGGACAAAAAAATCTGCTTAACTTGTGTTATGATATGAGCCATATCTAAGAATCAAAATACTTAAGAGACCTGCGGGTTTATTGACTTGGGCCAGTTAGCTCCAGTAACAACCCAAGATACCTTAGTAACCACTCAGAATACCTCAGCAACCACCTGGCAATCCAGTGTGTTATAAGAGATTATTTGGTGGATTTTGTCTCTAGAGAAAGATAGGCAGAGGGTTATCTCTCTGTATCTTCGATGAGCTTCTCCAAAGTTAATTATGCATGATGATCCCAGTCACTGATGCCTAGCGGCTGGCGCTAGCTTTGTTTTGCTTAATCACAAACCCATGACTGTTCTGATGTGACTATAAGTGTGAATGTCATTGACCCTGATCGGGACGCAAAGGCAAACGCACGTTCTTATTTCCAGAGCTCTTCTGTCCGTTCATGTGTTGACATCTCATTTTATTTGCATGTTGACAATCTAATACTACACTTTCACTTATTCACACATGACTATAAACTGAATTTACGAATAGGAATAAACTGAATTTCTCTATGGATTTATATCTTCCAGACATGCTGTTCCTCCAGGGATCAGAGGTCATCTTCAAAGTGGCCCTGAGTCTTCTCGGGAGCCACAAGCCGTTGATTCTTCAACACGACAATCTGGAATCTATCGTTGAGTTTATTAAAACAACCTTACCCAATCTAGGCCTCGTGCAAATGGAGAAGACAATCAATCAGGTAAAACGGTTGTGAATGTATACACGCATGCCTATAGCATACCCGGATTCCATCATACATATACGCATACTTTCACTTGCTCTTTCTGTCAGTGTTAGGGCAGTGGCACATTTGGGTGTGTATTTTACACATTTCTTTTTTTTTGTGGTGGTAACGCTGCAAGCCTGTCTTTGCATAAGCACAGGCGTGCCTCGTGTCATCTTCATGTGTGGTTTGCATGCTGTAATTGCTAGTTTTATCATGAATTTAACAGAAATAAGAAATTGAGTTAGTAAAATATGGTGCGTGTCATTAAAATAGTAACAATATAATGATAATATAGATGGTTTCACCAGACACCAGATACAGACCTGTATCGATACTTGTTCCTTTTCACAACACAGTGAGATCGATAAAAATAAAATAGCTTCTTAACTACAAGCAACCTTCACAAATATATCTTTACACTTAATATATCTTTGTTTACTTTTTTATTTATAACATGCATTTTTGTTTTTAATGTTACTCTTTATTTTTCTATATTATTTTAATGTTGTTATTATTATTTATTTTAATATTATTTTAATGTTTTTATTATTTATTTTTATATTATTTTAATCTTATTATTATTTATTTTTTACATTATTTTAATCTTATTATTATTTTAAAAATTATATAACAATATGACAGTAATATCTTTGGTATTATTGTTGTTATTATATAATCCTTATTATTAATAATAATGCTAATAACAATCAGTAATATTTTGATTGTACAGTGTGTGTTGTGTATGTCTAAATATCCTTAATATTCTTTATATATGAGACAATAAAAGAGATTCCCAAGGATGCACAGAGGGCACCTGATCGTGCAACATTAGACCCTCCTTTAAACATGTTTGCATTTACAAACACACACATGCTTTGACCTGCCAGAACTCATCCTGTACCTTTGTACATGTCTGTGTAGGTGTCTGAGATGGATATCAGTAAGCAGCTGCAGGCCTACGAGGTGGAATATCACGTTCTTCAGGACGAGCTCTTGGATGGCCCCTCCACTCTAAGCCAGTCGCAGAGGGTTGCCCAATTGGAGAAGACCAATGGAAGTCTCCGACAGCAAAACCTGGACCTTCTGGAGGAGCTACAGGTGACAAATGCACGTAACACCGCATTCAGACAAGTCCTTACGTTTAGTTAGAAAATTATGAAATCTGATTTGACATGAACAGCCCTTTACATCATTACATACTGCATACTTCTTAATCGTCCTCCCTCAGGTTGCCCATGCAAAGACCCGATGCCTGGAGACCCGTGTGGAGGTCCTGGTGACCCGAGAGGCTGAGCTGCAGTTAGAAGTTAAGACACTACAGCAAGAACGGGAAGAGCTGCTCCAGACTGTTTCTAACCTGAAAGCTCTCCACAGCAGCCTGGGCATAAACGTCCCCTGCCAAACCCCAGAAGACCTCAACAGCACAAGCACCAACAAGGCAGAGATGGCGATCTATTGATTTATAGCATTCATGACACTCGACTGTCCTATACAGGGTTTGAAAATACATGCTTTTAAGCTCTTCCTCGTCCTTGTGTGATGTAGACATCAGTTGTGTTACAATTCTCTCTCCCTATTGGCTATGTTGTCCGTCTTAGTGGAGGTGGACAAGGTGAGGTTTACAGGACTCTTCCTGAGAACTGACACAGGTTACCAGCATCAAAACAACTTTAAAGATCAAAATGCTGGTGCTTTGAGCTTTTATAATTGAGGTTTACCTTCCAGGTGTTTTTTGAGTCATCGCTTTTAAAAGACGCCGTTTTTTCACTCCCTGTCATAATTTGCCATGAATAATGACATATTATTGACAGGTTGCCTGTCAGCACTGACTGGTCCGTACTATACGGACGAATGCACTCTTGCTGTGCAGCCCAATGTTTGCACCCTCTTCTTGTCACGTATGCGTGTTTGTTTATGTGTGTGTGTGTGTCCATGTGGCCAAATGACTCCATTACAAGTGCAATAGAAACTTGAATAAAAAACGACAGCCTTCCAAAACACTGTAAATCTTCGCATCTGTTCTACCAAAAAGGTGCATTTTAAAAACAGATAAACGTCTGTTTAATAAGCATTTTCATTGGAGAATGAAATGCTGTCGTTAAATCTAAAAAAATGTTTTGTTCCCTTTTTATTCTAACATTAAAGTATTTGTAACGCAAATTTTGCCCTAAACATATGTTTAACCTTAGCATCTCAGAACCGATTAATTTGTTGTGCTAAACAAGAATGCCCTTTTGGCACCTTTTTTTAAAGAAAAAAAAAATATTTTATATTCAGAGTTTTTCTGTGACAAGCAGCATGTGTTGCATATTTCTGTGTGTTGTTAATTTGTTTATCTGTTGGGTCGCTGTACGCGTGTCAGCATTTTAAACACGGATGAACATTGTCACCTTAATTGGAGCGCGAAATGTTTTGACAGATCTTAAGCAGTAAAAGGGTGTGTAATTACTTAAAGAAAAATGCTCTTGCAGCATGTGCGTGACTACATATTCTTGCCCTTTGACCTCTTGTGCTCTTCTGGAGAATTCCATTTGTGTTTCTCAGTGGCACATGTTCAAACATCATTCTTAATGAAGTGGTTTGTTTTTATTGATTTTTATGGAGAGTTGTCGTCTCAGTGTTTTCATTAAACTACTTTTTAAATTGTTTGCCGTTAATTTGTTTGATTTGTGACACGCGTGCACTTTTTGTGTGTGTGTGTGGTTTCCGAAGAACACGATGTGTAATACTTAAGAAGTTCTCTAGAATCAGAAACATAAGTGCCCATACTTCTGCTGGTTTAAATGATCTTTATTGTAAGTCAAGATCACCGATTTTTTTATTCTTGTACGACACCGAGTGCAGCATGCTGATTTACAACCTCAACAGCACAACTTCAAATGTGATATTGCTTTATTCAACAAATCAACAGGGAAGTATGTAAAAAAAAGAATTCCCCAAAAGACTGTTTGTGGAGCTCTTGTCCCGTGCCACTGTTTTAGAATCGAATATTTGGTCAAAGGACACATTCAGACTTTTGTTCATTTAAAGTCACGTTAGCAACAACTAATGATTGTGTGCGATTACCTGCATCTGCCAGGATGTGTCTGCTGAGGAAATCAATACTTTTGTAATGTTTTGTTTCACTGGTAACTGTGGTGAAGTGATACAAAACAGTGAAGCGTCCCAGTGTTGTTCTGGTCCTGCATGACAACGCTTGGAACCCCTCTCGGATCAGATTTGAGTACATGCATTTACTATTGCATACTATAAGCATATGTTTTATTGACTCGGAGTTAAAGGAACGGTTCACCCAAAAATGGAAATTCTGTCTTCATTTACTCACCCTCAAGTTGGTCCAACCCTGTGTACATTTCTTCGTTCTGATGAACACAGAGAAGGATATTTGGAAGATAATCAAACCAAATAAGTATCATGCCAAAACGTGTAACGGACACACCGGTCCACTCGAAAATGCATGTCAGTGTCACGCTTTGACTCGTCTAGGCTTGAACATGACACGCATGTATGAAGGCCGAGTAACGTTAGCAGAACTGTCGATTTTCTAATGTTTTTAGCATTCACACAATGAGGAATATACAAATATATAAGAAAATAAAGACATTTCTCTTCACCATTTCATCACAGGAGGTGCCACTTTGCTCTTAAGTTGGTTTGCAACCTGCCATAAAACGTTTAAAGAAGAATAACTTATCGCCAGAAGAATCAAAATACACTTTAATCGCATAACATCATTTAATGGAAACGCAGTCATTCCGCGATAGTGTTTTAATAGATTTTAGAAAACGTCCCTTAAATTTTGCGCAAATCTGTAATGGAAACCTGGCTACTGACAAATTTTGGAGTGGACCGGCTATCTGTTATACACTTTGCATTGATACTGGGTTGAATCCAACAGCTCTTGGACCCCATTAACTACCATATTAGGAAAAACATTGCTTAACACATTTATTTGCTCTGTCGAACACAAAAGAAGATATGTGCAAGAATGCAGAAGAGGAAACCGTTTTGGAAACTTTTATCTACCATTGACATTTTTGCTACTATGGTAGTCAATGTTTTTAACGCCTAAAAACGCATCTCTTCCGTCAACGCGTCGCTGATTGATTTTTCCTAATTCTCTTCCCTTTCCTTCTTAAAAAAAATAACACTTACTAACCTCACTATTCTTAGCTTTGTATACTGTGCTAGGCTTTAATGGACTAGTTTGATGCACTTATGTATTTTGTTGCCTATATTGTTATAATTGCTTCCAATGTTTCCTCATCTGTAAGTCGCTTTGGATAAAAGCGTCTGCTAAATGACTAAATGTAAATGTAAATGATGGCCAAGAACTGTTTGGTTACAAGCATTCTTCCAAATATCCTTCTCTGCGTTCATCAGAACAAATAAATGTATATACAGATTTGAAACAACTCGAGGGTGAGTAAACGAAGACAGAATTTCCATATGTGGGTGAACTGTCCCTTTAAGAATTTAACGTAACTATGAGTGTAAACTAAAAAGTGAGGTAATCGAATTGCTTACAAAAAACAGTCTAAAATTTAAAATCTAAGGGAAAAGGGATCAACATAAAGATAGATAATCCTAAACTTAACACTGATCTTTAAAAAAACTAAGTAGTCAGAAGTATTTATCTAAGGACATTTTTAATAATAATAAACGAATACATCAATGTCATTCAATGTCAAAAGTACTGTACATAGCATGTTGACTGTATGAACATTTGTTCAACATCAGTCTTTTGTACTTACCAAACATTTTTCAAAGCCACAGACAAACACATGAGTCTTAACTTGAGCCCTGGAAGCAGTTCTATGATGGAGAAAAATATTCCAATCCTCTTAATGTTGAGTCACAACACAATAGACGTACACATTCCTTTATAAGAAGTGAATGTTTTGGATTGGCCTGATGGTTGCAGTTTTTACCTGGTCAACTTGCTTGTACGTCATTTTATAAAGTTACTGATTTATAATGAGAGATGCATGACAGTGAAGGTGCACTGTATAACAGCATGTATTCTAGATTTAGATTTGATTTCAAAGCTACAGCACATCAGTTATCATGTTTCACAATATAACTGAGCATTTTTTTGCCTAATGTTGAGACTTTTCCTTGTATGTGCCAGTTAGGCTGGGTTGTATAATCTACAATACATTCAGAACAAACTGAGTTGGTGTACAAACATGCACCCTCCTACTCTCTCTTTCTCACCCGTCTATGATTTCACCTACAGCTTTCTTATTTGTTTTGTTTGATAGTCGAAATGTTCCTCTATCTTTTTACAAAAGAGGTATCGAACAGGTGTTGTCAAAGCCGTAGTTTGGTGGTTCTGCTTTCCTTTTGCTTTAAACACCCGTTATTAGCATCGTTGAGCTATTTGTCCTGTTTGCCAGCTTTTGGATTTGTCCCGCCTGGCAACTTCTACCTTAACTGGGTAACACATTTGAGACTTGCTTTCTACAAAAACTTTTTTCACATTGTAATAATTATATTCTGTAATTATTCTATTATGTTCTGTTTGATAGGGTCTTTTTAGTGGGTAACTTAAGGCTGAAAAACACCACCAGTTTTTTGCTCAGATTCGCCCAGATTTTCGGTGTGGACTTGTTAAAGAAAGTCTGCAAGTGTATAATGTCCAGTTTAAAAAGTTTGGACAAAAAAGTCTGGTTAAAACCCCTGATTATCTAATCTATCTAAAGCCAAACTATTAAAGGTATATTTGATGTAGAATAAGCAACTTAAAAAAATCTGACCGATTAAACAGTAGCGTTTTTAACAAAAGTGGTCTTTATACACATTTGTGGTGTGCTTTACACTATATTAATGAAAATAAAAGTTAAAATATCCCACGGACATGAGATATACACACTATTATAGAATAAAGAACCCCCCTTAACCCATTTAAATACAGTAACGAAGTGCCTGGGGACCTAATGCAATGACGCAAAGGTCAGCGAGAACACAAATACTCATATGGGATGGTCAGGAAACAGTCTGTCCTGCCTAGACTACAGGCTCCAAGTGCACAGAAAAAAATGCTGCCCAGGAGATCCTCTGAACACACATTAATTCACAACAGCTTTGCTCCTAGAGACACACCCGATCCTGCCCGGTCTTATGTCAGCCTGTCCTGAGAAAGCCCTGGACTCAACAACACTGGGTCGTACGGAACATTGAGGTCACACCCAAAATGTGGCCACCGACCCATTTGGTGACCCACCCCTCCCTTTACTATTTTTTCTTTTAATGCTTTCTCTGTCTTTCTATTCATGTTTATTCTGCTGCGTCTGACAGTATCATTTATTCTCTTTTGTTGCCACGTTGTTACAAATGGCTGCTGGCTAAGGGAAGATGAATGTCTTTAAGCAAATGCAAATATGTCATACCGTACCATCTACAGTATATCCATATTCTTTTAAACTCCAAAACAGTATTTTCCTCTCATCACACGTGGGCCGATCATCCTTTTGTGAGGTAATGTGATATTGTCACGTATTGAAGTGTGACTTACCCGAATGTAAAATAAGATTAATAGCTTCTTATGGCTGTGGGAGTTGTTTGGTATGTGTTTGCATATAGTGCACGTCATCGTATTGCAAGTTGGCTCATATGATCTAATTCTATAAATGATCCGACACTCAGTCACCCAACCTGGTTTATGCAAAAATGTAAGGTGTGGTTTCAAAGCAAGAACTGTAAATCTCGTTTCATTTGATTCCTTTCGAAGTGGTCATGTAGTTCAAGGATTAGGATTGACATTTTGTTGTTGATTTCGATAACTGGATGAGGATTGTTACATAGATGCAGACATGCTATTTAAAGTCACAGTTGCGATTAACAGTATCTGAGTATCTTCCTGTCTACACCAAACGTGACGCGACACGGCCGTAGTGCTCTGTTTGTTGCAATCCGCAACCTCAGATGCCACTACATTTCATAGACTGTGTAGAAATGTATAAAAAATATATAAATGTGGGATGTATAACTTACTTATGAGGTGAGTAGCTGTAAAATAAGTGGAAGCCAGCTACTGTAAGTCAAACCCCCTCAAGGCCCCTTGATCAACCAGTCAGGGTTTATTTTGTAAACAACCAAATCTAAACTTTAGTTAATATCTCAGTAAAAAAGGTGTAAATTTAGCACATAATTTAACTCATTTTTAGGTTATATTTTATCCTTATTCCATGGAAGTTTTATAGACTCAAGGTATGTGGCTATACAGAAACTGACTTAAATGAGTAAACATGTCCTTTGTGTGTATAAGTGCATAGTTTTATTAGTATATGCAAACAGTATTGTTAATGTTTTTTCTTTGTGATCCAAAAAAGACAATACTTCAATTTACCACAGTATTTTTATTGGTGAGTTTTGACATTGACTAGCATTTAAAGATGAAAACCTTGAGACATGCCGGAGAGAGTAATACACTGGTCATTGTAGATGTTTCAGTCCGAATAAACATGTCTTAACACTCCTGTTAAATCCTGAATAATCCAATCAATCAGTCACATTTGTTCTTTTTTAGCATTTTGCCTTGGGTTGCCTCATTTCGGTTTTTAACAGGAAAAGATTGAAATCTTTAATAGATGATGTTTACTGTAAGCATTCCTTTCTTCCATTCCAATATGTGTCATGGTTGTGTTTTCTATCATTAACTGAAAATCTTGTGAAACGAGAACCAATACCATCCTGAAAAACCTTAGATTTTGAGTTGCGCTTTATGTGGAACTTTATAAAGATGATATGACTCAACAGTTTCGAAATGTAAACTATAATCACGTCTGACAGAAACTTTGCTGAAGTCAACCTGCCAACACATCAACATTTGTACACTTTCTGAGGAAATGGGCCGGGGTGCTCGGAATGCAGAATTTCTTGCCACAACTATGAACATTTTGAACTGAACTGATCTAGCCTTATGGCAGTGAATTTATTTGATACTTCTTGTAAATACTAAGTGTCGACTGCACCTTTGCCCTGAAAAATGCTTTACGCTGACACACATAATAAATGATGAACATACTGGCACAGAACACAAAAAAACATGCTGTGCAGGTGCCAAGTGTTTGTGTTACGGTTATCGTTCATGTTTCTTCATGCACTGAAAATAGTAACTTGTAGAATTTACCTAATACAATCCTCGTAACAATTTGCACAAAAATGTTTTAAGTAAATGTGCTGCTAAACTTAAAGTAACGTACCAACTAAATAGAATAAAGCAAGTTCTGCTTATTACATACATTTAACATGTAAAAATAAAAAAAGCACAAAAAAAACCCCGTTCACTTACTTTCATATTAAAATATACTATTTCGGCAACATAGTTGGTCAAGTGAGAAGAGACTGGTGGTCGATGTATTGGCATTAGCACAGTTACAGCTCAATACTTCCCGACTAACAATGTGCCTCCCTCAAACTATGCACAAGCACCGCTCTTCTGAGCAACGGTAACAACTTAAAAAACCCAAACTTAAAAGTAATACCAAAACTCTTTTCAGTGTGTTTTGGAAAGAACATCTTAACACAGACCTTTAAAGCAGAAAGTGCAATGGCACAATGGTTGTATGCTTGTATTTGAAGCAGCACCATTAAGCAACCATAAAACTGTCTTTTTCAACTTCTGCATACATTCCATCATTGATTTATTTGTTTGTGTTGGACCCAGACTACAATGAGTTCACCTTAAGTAAATGCATAGAATAATGACATTGTTGAAGAAGATGCACACAGTTTGTCTTGTGTGAGGGATTTTCAATCACATCTCTGGAACGATGACTTCCATCGAGACGTTTCGTCTGATGTGGTCTAGAACATGTTCAAACCATGAATTTCACGATAATGAGCATAAGCATCATCACAAGTATCCATACGGATTTCTTTTGAAACTTTTATTCTGATTTATTTACCCAGGGCAATACCAATGGAAATTAGTGTTTCAACACATGGTTGGGTCAAATATTGATATTTTCTGTTAAACCAATGACTGGCTTTATCAATACTGTGTTTTACCCAACCATGGGTAAACCAAAGACATAACATCATGATGTGTTATTTTAAATTCATAATAGAGAAGTATCATTTCTAACCCTAAAGTGGGACATTGGTTCAACCCTGTCGTGATGATTGTCTAACAATCGATTAGATAAAAGTTAATTCTGATAGTGTTGCTCATAGTACACCAGTGTAATAAATCACACAATATAACTGGGAAAAATCAATAACCCATTATTCATTTCACTTTCAAACATCTTTCAAACAATATATTTGTACAATGACCATACAGCCCTTTTACAATTACAATGGTGGGCTCGCCGTTCTTCGGTAACTTGGTCTCTGCCACGTGCTGCTATACACAGCCTATGAAATATGAGCTGTCTTTGTAAAGTATTGGAAATTAATAAATATCAGCTGTCACACCCAGCTTGTCAGAACTCACTGTGTATCCATTTGTTATGGCAAGGCACATTTTTAACCTGCATTTTGCCGAGAGCGAAACACTGAATGTTTACCGTTTTAAAGATAACCACAATCAAAAGGTGACAAGTTCAACAGCAAAATGAGGTACGATGAGTTACAGTTCACTTTAGTTACGTATATAGAACATTTACCACTGACCAAAGTGCTTTAAGGAAGAGCAAAAGATATAATACATACACAGATAACAATCCAGACAAAAAATCTAAAACTACCCATTTAAAAATGACCATATCACGGAAGTCAATAGGCAAATATGTTTTTAGGCTTCTAGACGGAATGTATACGTATTTAAAGATATTGAGAAAGTTGGGCAGAAGCAAGGTTATATAAGGATTTGTTTACAAAGAGGAGAATTTTATAGTCTATTGTTTGACAGACCGGCACCTAAAGACCTAAGAATTGGGGCGATATGATCATATTTTAAACACTTAAACGCAACGTTTCAAAAATCTGAAGATGTTCAATCTGGGATGTAGAAATACAGCAATACAATTGCAGTAATCTAAATGAGACGTTACAAACCATGAATTGCCATTTCTAAGGTTTTTGGAGTGAGATTTTTCATTTTAGAAAGTAAAGGAAGCTGATGAAAAATGAATCACATAGCACAGGAAATGTTATTATTACATTTTAAATGCTGGTCAACAAGAACACCCGGGTTCCATTTTATAAGTCAGGGCTTACACACAGCAAGTTTTCAATTTGACCAAAAACAATTACTTCGGTCTTGGCTTCATTTAGCAAGAGGACATTTTGGGAGAGCCATGAATAAACCTTCTCTAAACATCGCAAAATAGAAGTAATAGCAGTGGGGTTATTTCTTTTGATAGAATTGAGTGTCTTCTGCGTAAAAATTAAACGACACACCATGTTTCCGTGGAATAGAGCACAGAGGTAAGCTAGAAAAGAGAGGAAGATGACAAATTATCCAACTTCACTAAAACTTTCTGTCAGACCGGTATTACTGAAACCATTTCTGAACATTTGCTTATAGAGATACTCACAACTCTAGTCTAAATTGTAAGGTCTATGGTATCAAACGTAGCCGGTAAATCTAAAGAATAAGAACACCAGAATCCCCGGAATCAGTAGAGAGGTAGATGTTATTTAACACCCTCAAAAGAGCGGACTCAGTGCTGTGAGCAGACTTAAAACCAGATTCAAAACTTCATAGATACCATTACTAGTTAGAAAATATTGAAGTTAATTCAGCACAGTTTTCTCCAAAACTTTTGAATTGAAAGAGAAGAGAAATTGGCGGATTCTTTTTAAAACAGAGGGATCCAGTGAAGGCTTCTTGAGCAAGGTAGCGATTAGCAGGAACGGAGACACGTGTTAGTAAAGGTGACCTATTTGTCAGTTATGGTGACCCATAACCGTGCCTTGCTCAAGGGCACGTCAGTCACTACCTGCTGGCTCTGAGAATCTAACCGGTGACCTTCTGGTTCCTAGTCCAACTCTCTAACGACCAGGCCACAACTACCCCTATAAGAGACACCAAACCTGGCCCAGTAAAATCGAAGATTCATTTTTTTTTCATCGGGGGAAAGAAATCCCTAGAACAGAACGAAGGTTTAAGTTTGTCAATCACCTCCTTCAATTCCTGGAGGTTGAAAGGTTCAAAGGCATCCAAACAGCCAGAGGCAGATGACATGAAGAAAACTTTCAACCCCCTTAACTCTATTACAAAGCTGTGAATGACACTGGTTAATAGTAAAGTATGTAAATACAGCCAAATAAGAAACCAAAGTGACAGACATGACCAACTCCCGAAAAATTCCCACCGTCTCATATAACGCTCTGAATGAGATGGAAGCATTTTGTTTTCTTTTCTCACACCAGGCAGAATAATTTGTGGTTAAAATAAAGAGGTGACATAAAATAAAATGTCAGAGTTTATAAACAAACTCCAGACAATGGTTTACTGTAGAGGGCGGAGATTTGTCACAACTTCTGTGTGAAATTCATTTATAAAAAAAGAGATAATTCACCCAAAAACATTTTTGTCATGATTAACTCATCCTCTATTTGTTCCAAATCTGTATCAATTACTTTGTTTTGATTGTTTTGACATTGACCAACATAGATTACAATGGTACTCAAAGGTGCCCCGGATTTGTTTGCTTTCCTAAATTCCTCAAAATATTTTCCTCTGTGTTCAGCAGAACAAAAAAAAAACCACAAGAATTTGTCTTTCTATGGAAGTCAATGGTGCCTCAGAACTCTTGGTTGCTAACATTTTCCAAAGATCTTTTTGTGTTCAACTGAACAAAGAAATAAATACAGGTTTGGAAAGGATGAGTAATTTATTACATTCAGTAATTCACATTTTTGGAAGAACTATCCCTTTAATTCTCTGATTCATTCATTGTAGCAAAGATGTTCTTCAGTGGTAAGCGTCACATATGGTTTGTTTCAATATTGTATAAGTTGACACACATGTAATTATATTTCTCCGCTGGGTTTGAAATATAGTATACGATGCGTTAAGGCAATAACCAAAGTGCTGAATACTTTTTACCCATTGTTCTGTAAAACAGTCCTGGTCTTGTATAACTCACTATAATGCTGTAATATAACTTAAATATGTCCCATTCTGTAGTGAGGTAGGCGGGACGAGAGCCGGGAGTCGAGTCACGGAGGAGATCGGGAGCATAAGAGGACGAGCGACCGGACCGTCAGTGAGAGAGGAACAGGCCTGGAGTTTATAAGGGGGCTGCCGGCATTTTACTTTCGGTTTGTTAGTTTTTTTATTCTATTAAACGTTGCTTCTCGCCTCCTTCCTTCCTTTTATGGATCTTTGTAAGGCACGGCACGGCGAAGGAAAGTACCCCAGGTGGTTGAGGACCGAGCGGCAGAATGTCGGGGAACTGGACTGTGATAATTTTTTTCTCTCTCCCCTCTCTCATTCCGGTCGCTCGGAGTGCTCCCATCTCCGTTCTCTCGTCTCGTCGGTGCATACCCCCGGGGATAGGTCTGCCGAGGCTATGGTTGCATTGAGGTGTGATGCCACGGAGCTACAAGCAAAGCAAGTGTTGTTGAGGCTGTTGAGAACTGGTCAGTGGGGCGGACAGTAGAAGCCACTGGCTGTGGTTGAGGCGGATGGACACAGCATGGGCTGCAAAATGACCATGTAACAATGCCACACACCCAGGTCTGATCAACCTGCGGTGGGCTTCCCTTGGCTGAGGGTGTCTTGTTTTGTATAGTATACTGTATAGTCACAGTTATAGTCACAGTCATAGTCACAGTTAGTACGTAGTAAGAATTGGTCACTATTCTAAAGTGTGACCAAGAAAGGCACACAGGTTTAAAATGACAAGAGGATGAGTAAATGATGACAGAATTTTCAATTTGAAGGTAAACTGTCCCTTTAAATAAACAGGAGAACAGTAGATTGTACAAAAATCTAAGTTTTACCAGGTTTTATGTCTTGGGTTTATGACTGACTGACAGATGATTTGTCTTTACTAATCCTAAAAACACAGGTCAACCCAGGATCTTGTCTTTCTTACAACAGCTGATTCAGCCATTTACTATTTTACGTTTTATTTCGTGTTTTATTCCTAAACCAAAGTTCTGTAAATTAACAAATGAGTGACACACATAGTTCATACTTTCTGAAGTATTTCATCAAACACGTATTGTTGTTGATTCTTGACAAACAGCCTGAATGAGATGAGATAAGTACAACTGCAACACTCTCCATGACGTCATGAGATGAATTCTGATTCTGATGAAAAAGCCTAGGGAAGCAATGATGACATCATGGTTTTCCTGATTTCACACCTAGGTCCTAAAAATACCCCTTTTCTATTCTTGGTTCATTCGTTGTATCATGTAATGAGCTCCATTCAAAGGTGTTTGTCATCATTTTACATTGGTATGATTTCACAAGATTTCCAGGTTGTCACTATCTTTGTGATTACATATTTGGTTATTTTATATGAAGAAAGAGTAGGGACTTTTAATATATTGTTCAGATATTGAATTGTTCAAAATTGGCAACATCTGCATTATTAGCTAGCTCTCATGAATGAAATCAAGACGACCCATCAGAGGTTAAGCCTGTAAAATACACCTACTCGCTCTCATACATCACTCACACTTCTTGAGATTCTGTATTTCCACAATGTCACGATGACTAGAACATAAAAGACAGATCTACACAGGTACACAGGAATACTTTAAATCAGGCAAACACGTGAATGGTTGTCATACTTGTGCTTGGAGCATTGCCAGGACCTTCCACACCCTTAACTGCCACATGAAAAGAAAAATATACCACAATTATAAGCGTGAGTTATCGCAGCACAGTATTTGCATAGAACATTTGGGTTACATAAACAAAAGTATTATTAAGCACATAATGAGGATTTAGGGGTATTGGCAAAATGCATATTGTTTCATACGCTTTGAATCTATACATAGCGCTTAGGGTTCATTTATTATGTAATTCAGATCCAATTTAACAAACGTTAAATACGTTAACATATAATGTAACCCTAAATCTAATCCAAAATTGTGTTTTAGTAAGTAGAACTTTTGAAAAGCTGAAAAAACAGCTGGTGATATATATATATATATATATATTGAATGAAAGATAGAGAAATATGAGAAAGCAGAGAGAGAGAAATCTGTGGGTGGGTGAGAGAGTTGGGGGCGAGTGTAATGCCATTTTGATTTTAAAAGGTTTCTTTATTCTGGGTAAATACAGTTAAAATGATGTCATCAAGGCTACCTGACATGTTACCATTCCATCAGACAATAACTCATCCACCATCCTATACACACATCTTTGTGTGAGTGACAAAGACATAACAGGACTGTAGTTCATGCATTATATACGTGTGATATTTGACTACATTTCCTTAGTTTTTCAAAAGAAAGACATTAAAATCAACATATTGTTATGTTTTGTTATAACCATTATCTTTCTCGTTATTTTGATCGTGTTTTTGCCAAACATCTCCGTTTACAAACCCTTATCACAATCTATATATATATACATACACATATATATAAATATATATATATATATATATAAGTAAGAATAAGAAACTAACATAATATATACCAACATTATCAAGTTATTTTTAAATAAAATAAAACTAAATCATCCAAAGCGATTTGTCTTGACTCATTGTTGTTTCAGGTCGACCTTTATCCGCGCTCGTTAGATCTTTGAAACTCTGTAAGGCGTGTCTTCGCAGGAAGGAGAGATAGAGACCGCCGCTCACAGAAGGAAGGAAAGGGTGGAGATGGAGAAGGGAGGGGCAGGCAGGCAGGCACGGGCTGCACACGCCCAGCCCTTTCTCTTCTCTCCTGCCCCTCCTGTCTCCGGTTGCTCGTATCTGGAGCCAGAGCTCGCCCGTGAGCGCGCCCCACCCTCACCTCCCGCGACCAGCTCCCGCCCCGCCCTCACATCATGTGATAGGCGCTCAGCTCTCCAAGGAGACTCTTAACGCTTGGACAATAAGTTGTTTCGTAACTCGGGGAGTTTACGAAAACACGGCTTTTTGGCGTCTAAAGTTTGCCCGCTTTGTGCAATTGTGTCATTCGGATGTGTTGTGACTCGTGGTTTTACTGTCGTCTGTGGTCCTCTTGCGTATTTGTGGAATTCATATAGCATCAAGTGGCATGTAAGTTACCATTTTCATTAAATAACATTATTTGGATTACATTTAAATATTAAAACGATGCATTCCTGTCATCGACTAATCCGAAGTAGATATTTGAATAGAATAAAATACGAAGTCACTTTTTGTAGGTCTCCTACGTTTTCAACTAATGTATTTGTTATGCATTTTTAAGCAATAGGTAACTATCATATTTTTGATATAATTGTATTTTTAGTATCACTATAGTAAACCCAAATTGACGCTCTCACGAGTTATGGTCAACCAAATGGCAATAAATTTGCCAAAAGCTCGTTTATAAACGAGGTATACTAATTTTTTTAATAAAATTAAAGGTATACTACCTTTCTTCTATAGTATGGTTAATTTTCCTAAGTATTTTCGGTGCAAAGTTCGGGCTCTTGCATCTAATGTATTTATTTAGATTCTTGTGAGCTGTTTTTGACACTTGGTGATTTAACTAAGAGTGTGACATGTTAATGCAGGTAAAGTGGGACAACTCCAACTTTTAAACCATCTATCATTATGTGAATATGAATTCATTGTAACACCTATCATTAAGTGAGTTAAACCAGTAGATGACACTGATGTAACCATTTGGATCGGAGTCGAAAAACGTCATTGACAAATGATCAGAACGTGCGCTACTGTATTCAGCATACATGGACTCGCACTAGTCACAGTGACACCTTTGCAGTAGTTAACAACTCTTCTATGCTGGACTTTAGGTTTAATCTTTGATCTTTCATCTATCAGCAAAAGTAATTGACACATTATACAGTCTCCCATGATATAATGTGATGTGATATAAAGATAACATATTAATGCAAAAAATATTAAGACTGCCTTTGTAACACTTCATGTTTAAATAAGTTAAATTATTAACAAAATCTTCAGAAAATGTTAGTTAATGTTGTTAGACATGCCACAAACCTGTGGTTCAAATATTTTCACATTTGAATGTTCGGAAACTACTGTTCTTACATCACACAAGGTTGAATTACTTATCAGTGTTATTTATGAAGTTATTATTTTTAAATGCGAAGGTATGTGCTGGTGTTAATATGGTTCAGTGTCATCTGAATTTTTTATCGATTTGTTTTTACATTCTTTTTGACAAGATGATAGAAGACGCCTCCTTTGACTTCATACATTAATGCAAATTTTTCTGGGTTCTGAATGATTGACTCTCTAGTACTTAAATCCTATTGATTTGTCTTCTGATCAGAGTGGGCTTCAGTATACTACATGAGCGTGTTTATTTGATTTATTACATCCATGCATAATGGGACACCTTGACTGTATAAAAGAATAGATTGACTTTACTCTGTAATAGTATTGTGGTGATGTCGCACATTAGGTGCAAAATTCCAATTCAACTATTGCTCTCTCTCTCTCTCTCTCTCTCTGTCTCACTCAATCTCAATCTCTCTTTGGGTCAGTAAGGCTGTTGTATCCTGAGCTTTTGTTTCAAGGCTGAGGTTTGCGTCAGACATTCCATTTGGCACATGGAGCCTCTTTTCCTGTTTTCAGCATTTGAGGGGAGGCAGCCTGTGGGGAGGGAACACACACACACACACACACATACAGAGACCCTCCACCCACTTTCCTTGGATCAATACTGTGATGTATTAGAACACACACACTTTCAGGATCCTTTTCATACTTGCATTCCTTGTTAAAACTTTAATCTTAAAATCTTTCAAAAAGGCAGAGTGGAAACTACAGCCCCCATGTAGAGCTCCCAAATCCCCCTAGTCGTATACGGAAAAGTTTTATCAAAACCCAAACAGAGACATATTTTGGATTTCATACTCAATTTGGTTCGTATTTTGATAAGACGGAGATATGAAGTGTCCTTTAACCATTTCTCCACTCCAAAAAACATCTGTAATACTCACACACATAAATATCTGCCAATGTTGTCATAAATTCTAGCATGAAAGGGTTAAATATGCCCGCACTGTGATCGTCATTTTACCTTAACAGTACCTCCAGGTGAAACACCTCTTTAGAACCCGGCAGACAGCTTGATCTCATAACTAAAAGCGTGAGCTGTTACCTGAACAGTGGCCAATGATCAGTCATGCTCATTTATCAAAAGCTGTTAAGCCGGGTTTTGGTTTTACTTGGACTTGCTATTAGATCCTAATCTTTGTAATTTTGGTTTTCGCATTTTCCTCCATGTCAGCAAACCAGACCATTTCTCCACTAGGAAAGTCTATTGGAGCGTAACGCGGCCGTTCTGTGGTTTTGAGTGCGTGCGCGCGTGTATTAACAGATTTGACTACTTCACCGGTCTGCTATGTCGAGTGAAGAGTGTAACTTTTATGTTGTCACGCGTGGTGGATTTGAATGAATTTCAACACAGCCTGAAGTCAAACAGGATCCCAGAGTTCAGTGGAAATAACCAAGTACGACATTAAATAAGATGGGCACATTTACAGGGAATGCATTCAATCATTTGGGAAAAGGCTTGTGATTAAAGTCAGCACTATAATTATTGAATTAAGTATCGAAATACCTTCTTTTAATTGATAATTGAATGTTTAATTGGTGGTATTTGATGTGTTATGAAGTTTAGTGCCAGCTGGCATTCCCATCTCGCCATAGCAACCGCATCTAGCAGAGTGTGTACTAACTTACTCGTTTTATTAGACTGTTAAAATTAAATGACAGTCATGTGAGTTTGTCTGTGTGTTTTGTTGTTGTCAACCGTGAAAGTTTGATTCATGATAAATGTTGCAAGTTCACTCAAACTCCGCCAACTTTAATGCCCCAAGGATAGTTGAAAACACCTTTCTCAGCCTCGCTGGATCATTTGCATTTATATAGTTCTTTGGGAACAACCTCTGGTGAAGTCTGCACTTGTGGAATGCCGGTGGTGGTGATATAAAATACGCCTATCTCTTATTTGGAAAAGGTCTGTTTGTTTGACTAAGATTTCCTTAGAAGCCAGAAAGCTGTGCAAGCTTTGATGCGTCTGCAGATAAGTTGAACAAATCTGGGCTTGGATAAGAGACCCTTTCTTTGTTCAACAGTTAGAACCTTTATTCAGTAGATATTAAGTCTGAAAGGTGCTCAGGATATTTAAATATGGAGATTCAATTTTAAGAACAAGTGCCACCTAAAAATTGCATTTTGGGGGTTTTGGCATATCATCATCACTGTCTTTCCAAAAACATATTCTAGCGTAAAAAAACACTGTACTTTTTAAATGATTAAATATTGTTTTTAATACTTGGTTCGATATTTGCAAACTCTAGTGACAAACATAAAGAGTGACTACTAATAATAATGATTTAAATCACAAAATATTGAGATATTGCGATATGCAATTTATCAATGCTTCTAGTTAAAGATTTATTTAGTAAGATGGCATACCGTCACTTGTATGTTTCAGCCTTTCTTTACTTTCCATGAAGCATAAAAAAGGAGTAGGTTTGTATGTTTTGCGCCTTTCCATGCAATGGTAGTGATCGGGGAGTTTTGGGACAGACTTTGTCGAGTTCCTTAAATGACAAATGAAATCCTATAAGTATCCAAATACATTCCCATCTTCTCAAGTCATATGATAGTATTGCGTGAGAGACAGATTAGAAATTGTATACGTTATATGTGATCAACCACAGCTCTCTTTTTTCTGTTTATTACAACATGTCTTGTGATGATACATTTCGACATTGACATTAAGAGTAAGAATAAGTCAGTGCGGTTTTATTATATTTTTGCCTTATGGAGCTGGACAGAATCACCTTGTGTAACAAAAATTGACTGTCGCATAGGTACTCTGTTTTGACTCTTCCTTTGTAATTGTATCTCTTCAGTAGTGTAGAACTCTATCATCAGGTTTAGACGATTGGAGTGTGTGTATTTGTGTTCATGTTCCAAATGTTTTGTTTTGTTAACCCACACCTGACCCTGAGGCCTGTGGGAGTGTTAGGCGTTTCACAAGCCTGTGTGTGTGTGTGTGTGTGTGTGTGTTACTCGCATTGTCTCTTGCACTAGTAGTCTTTGTTTATATGTACGTGTGAGTGCACATACTGCATACGTTTCTGAAAGAGTGAGTGTTTAATTTGCTGGGAGTGTATCTGGACTTGGTGTACTTAGTATGGATTGTTTTGCATGTGTGTGTGCTGACAGCACCACCCTAAGTTAATGATTATATAAAGAGACTTTTAATTCACCTCTCTCTCTCTCTCTCTCTCTCTCTCTCTCTCTCTCTCTCTCTCTCTCTCTCTCTCTCTCTCTCTCTCTCTTTCTGTCCCGCTCTTAGACTTTGGAGTGTGTAAGCACTGAAATATTATTGAGTCTGGCTCACTTACTAAAGCAGTTTTCCCCACTGACTTGGAGACACGTTCTGTACACTGAAAATTAAAATGTTCTCAGCATTTATACAGTCTCATGTTATTACAAACCAGTATGACTTTCTTTAATGGAACACAGACGTTCAATTGAGAAGAATTATATTGGTCGGTTTTCCATTTTCCTATTTTTTAGGCTTCAATGTTACAGTTCACCCAAAACGAAGATCCTGTTATCATTGACTCCCTCATGTAATTTCAAACTTTTATGACTTTCTTTCTTCTGCAGAACAAAAAATATATTTTGAAGAAAGTTGGTAACCGAACAGCACTGGCTATACCATTCACTTCTATTGTATTAACACAAATTTTTTTTAATTTAAAAATAAACTCAACCAAACTTTGGTTAAATTCAGTCACATGACAATCTTATAAACATCAAGAAGAAATAATAATTTGAGCATCGGAGTTAACTTCTTGATCTTTATTAACTTCAATATAATATTTATTATTGTTTTCAACATATATGATGCACAAGTAAGAGTTGTCTCCGTACCGGCATTAGCACCAGTACTGTTCACTGAGTGAATGAACACACATCATGAGCTCTCCCATCACCTAAGCACAAACAGCACTCTTCTGAACGACGGTAGCCACAAAACTCAGAAATACAAACAGAACCTCCTCTTATTCTTTAAGACAACTGAACAATAAACTCCAATCATCAAGACTTTCATTTTATTGTAAAGCACATAAAATAGCACCTTGTCACAAAAATGACTCTCTTAATGCTGAGATAAATGATCATTAAAGTGGTCCACATGAACTCAAATTAAAGTCATAACTCATTGATTCACTTTTCAAAGATTACGTTTGGATCAGTTTAAGACACTTTGTGGATAAACTCATTCAGACCTTTTTTGGGAAATAGATCAACCAGTTCATTACAAAATAAACTTTAAAGAATAGTTTGACATGTTTACTTCTCTTATATACTTAAATGAAAAGAGATCTGGTGGATATCATTATTTAAGGAGAATAACTAATTTTGGTCTGTTCATCATCTCATAGCTCCGGAGGATTTTGTATTTGGAAAAATATTTGGATCTTTACTTTTATTTTGCTTTTTCGAATCTTTGAATCTCTGAACGCTTCAGTCCCCGTTCACTGTAATTGCATGAAGAACAGCTGTAGTTTTCAAAATCTCTCTCATTGTGTCCCATTGAACAAACAACCATGTTTTAAAAGACAGACAGGGTTAGCAAATTATGACAGAATTTAACTTGGTATGAAGATACATTTTGGATTATTTAAATACAAAACTTATCAATGTGCATTAAAATATGTTGTGATCTGATTGCTAACCACATTCAGACGACATGTCTACATTACAACCATAGTGTAAAACTATAGTGAGTTTTGACGTAATGTATTTTTCTAGATTTAGAAATTTTGGAGTTTTGTACATCGCCTACCACCTACTCGCATGTCAATCATCCACTGTGCTAAAAGAAGAGTTAAAAACTTAACACCGGGTTGATGAGCTAGAAAACACGTTCTCATAGCATGAGAATCTTATGTAAAGCCACACACAAACACTGTTTATAGCCGTGGGCATTTCCCGCTAGCCCTGTACTTAACAGATTAGAGTATCAACAACTAACTAATGCCTCACTGCTTTTGTGTGCTTGGATTGAGAAATCACTTAAAAGAAATGACAAAAACTGGTGCGAAATTTTACTTCTTTTTTGTCCAATGTTGCTAAAACCAGGTTTTCTGTTTTAGCGAATTTAGCAAAATTTAGCGAATGCAATTCATGTTAGTTTTTAATCTTTTAAAAGTTTTTAATTGAAGATTTGTTTTTTGTGTTTTTCAGAACACCAGTGGCGGCAGCCATGCTCATGTATGATTACCCAATAAAGACAGAAATGGAGACGGTGAGTCTAGTTCTTAAAGGAGTAGTTCACCCAAAAATGAAAATTCGGTTCATTTACTCATCCTCTTGTTATTTCAAACCTTTATGACTTTCTTTCCTCTCTAAAACACAAAAGATTATATGTTGAAGAATGTCGGTAACCGAACAATGGTGCTACCCATTGGCTTTGTGCAATAGAAGTGAACGGCTATTCTTCAAAATATCTCCTTTTGTGTTTTAGAGAGGAAAGAAAGTCATAAAGGTTTGAAATGACAAGAGGATGAGTAAATGATGACTGAATTTTCATTTTTAGGTGAACTATCCTCCTTTAGCATCAAAAGTCAAACAAATTTGAGCCACCATTTTTCATAAACATTTTGTTTTTAATAACATTTAATAAGCCAGCTGTTATGTTGAGATCCCTTGCATTAGGCAAAGTGAGTTGTTTTTGGACTACACTGAAATATTCCTAAGCCTTCCTGATGCTTGTCTTGCTCTTAGGATCCGGTTTATATGATTTTAAAGAAAACAATGCTTCACTTTCCGTTTCCAATAACAACCTCGCCATACTTGCTAACACACAATGGGAGCACCTGGAACACGTCCATCTGAACAACCCTGGTCCTGGGTCACCAGCATGCGTGTTTGTATCAAGTGTGCCAGAGAATCTTTGAATTCTGGGTAATGCCTTGAGATTTCCCTTTATTTAAGGGAAATGACCCAGGTTAGACTTCAACCTACAGTAAATTCAACTTATCCAAAGCGACTTACAAATGCACTCTGAATATCAGTTCTCACACTTGCTTCCATACACTTTTTCTTGTTGGACAACTGCAGATGGACATGCATTCCTTTCTTATTAGGTTAGAAGTTTATGTGGGGTGGGAAGTTAGATTTGGCTCCAACTCAGTCATTCAAAGTTTGGAAATTTTTTTTTGGTCCGTTTATATTCTTCGATGTCAGTTGCTGCTCAACACAGCTGTTTTATGCTACATGTCAATGTGCTTTAAAGCTTGCAGGCTTTTTAATCTCTCTTTCTCTCTTTCTCTCACAGTCCTTTTATCCAACTTACACCAGTCTGATTAAATCACCATCTGAGGGATTTGGAGTTGTCGTATCTCCTGTGGCCACTGCCCCGACGTCCCAAGTGTACCCCACTCACTTCTACCATCCCCCTTCAAGCCCATACCAATATCAAGTACACTACTCTTACAGGAGCCCCACACAGACACACCCCCAGTCCCACGACGCCCAACACTCCCAAAACGAACCCGTCGACTTAACCGTGAGCAAAAGATCCTCTGTTTCGTCTCCTTCATCATCAATGTCATCATCACCCCGAGCTACGCCTCCATCTCCCTTCGAGCGAATAAGCCCGATCACTCGCCACGGATCCATATGTGTAACAGGAAGTGTTTCCGGGTCATCCCAGACAAGACAGCTGACCTCAACGGTGCCTCTTTCCATCCCTACGGTAAGAAACGCAGTGGTGGTACGTTTGAAGCATGGTAGCTGGTTTGTGCTGGTTTAAGCTGGCCGTGTGCTGTTCTGGTCCTTAGCTGGTCATGTGCTGGTTTAAGCTAGTCCTGAGCTGTTTTAAGCTGGTCCTAAACCAGCTCAGGACCACCTTAAACTAGCACATGACCATCTTAGGACCAGCTTAAACAGAACATGAGCAACTTAAACCAGCACAAACCAGCTACCGTGCTTCAAAACCTACCTAACCAGCATAAGATGTTTTTTTCAACAGGTTTATATGCAAAATATTAGATTTGTACAGTCAATCATAACGTTTATAAAATACATTTGTCATTTCTTATACCTTCGTGAATTTCTCCCTGACAGGTGACGCAGGTTTTGACTCCCTTTGTCCCTGTTATTCCGATGCTGCAGTCGTTCCCAGTTCTTTATCCTCCCCATCTACACCTGTCCCCCTCCATCATGATATCCCCCGTCACACCTGAAGAGACTGTTAACCACAAACAGTGTAAGGAATCGTAATGCATCCCGCTTAATGTTGTCATATTTACACTTCATCCTTCATGCTGCCAACTTTTTTTATAAAAATAAACAAAAATCAGTAGTTGAGAAAGTACATTGAAAGTCGGTGTTCAAAATTTGCAAGGGTAAGCCTATGATGAGCTGTTGGGTCATATTTTCCACAAATGTCAGTCTGAGTTAAGGCAAGAGTTCACCAAAAATACAAAATACATTATTTGCATTTAAAACGATTAGTCTTTTTCCAAGAAAAACTAATTATATACTTTTTAAACATAAATATATGGCTTGCACTGCCTTGGAGTGCCTCCAGGATGCGCGTCCACGACTTCCGTATTACGCAATGACATTTGAAAAGATTTAAACCCTGATATGCACAGGAACTGACCATTTTAAACAAAAGTCTTGCACATATAACGTGTCATTCAACATCCAAGAACTTTGAAACGGTCTTTTTTCTCCACATTCGTAAATACTGGGTCTGAACTTCCGCTTACCAACGTAATTACGGAGTACCTGAAGTCGTGAACGCACTACATGCAGGCATTCCGAGGCAGTATATTTATGTTTAAGAAGTATATCATTTTGAAATAGAAATAGTTCATTCTATAAGGTAATAATAAAGCTTCATCCCAAGACATAGTCATGTACATCATATTGCATTTCTGTCAATAGATCATTCAAAAATGACACACTTGACCTAAAAAGCGGTTAGCAAGATAACCTTATCCACTTGTTTGTGTTATTGATTTGTCTCACTTCTTCCCCTCAGATCCAACTATGAAGTCAGAGAATCCCCCTGACATCCATGAGCTCAAGCCGATCAAATCAGAGCCCCGCCCTGAGTACACTCAGGATCCCCACAGCCAGGAAATGACCTCATCCGTCATCACTGCCCTGCCGAGCTACGAGTGAGTGCTCAATCCTCAAACACGCTAAGGTTGATTTTGCCTGTATATAATGACAACTTAAATGAAGAATTGCATCTCAACAATGGATGACGAATTGCAACTCTGCATTAGAAACAGGCCACATCTTGTCGTTTCAGGGGGTTGCATGTTTTTAAGTTGCGGAGCATTTACAGTGGCGTCCATCTACAGTTAACACTGTACATCTGCTCATAAAAACCACCCACTAAACACCATATAGAAAGCTGTTATTACTCACACAGTCTTGCTGACTGATCTGTCTTTCAGTCATTTGAAACATAACTTTTACGTTTTAATAGAGGCAGAGACTGCTTGACCCAAATGGTTCTCTTTCGATCATGGTCCAAGTATACATGCGGAAGTGTGTGAAAATGCGTGAGTGTGTTCTCATATGAGATGTTTCATGCGCTGATAAAATCTCCCAGCATGCACTTGAGAGACAGCGCGTCTCCAAATATTCTGGAAACCCTTATGGGGTGGGAAACTATCCATGCGTGAGCGTGTACACGCTTGCAGGTTCTGTGTTTTTACAGTATTTGTGGATCTGGATGCATTTATTTGGGTGTGGTGTCATGAGGCAAACACAAACGAATGCTCCGAAATATAGTTTATGATGAAAAGGAGCGATGTTTGGGAGGAAGGGTGGAGAGCGATTGATGGAGAGAGGAAGGGTGGTGGAAGGTGATGTGATAATTTTACATTGGGCGAGGTTGGCAAAACCAGCTGTTTTTAGGAACATATGAAAAAAAGGAGAGAATGAGTAAGAAAAAGGTCGAAAAGATGTAGGTCGGCTGGACAGGGAGGGTAAGGTGTGTGGAATTAGAGGAAGTGTTTAATTGCAGAGTGGGTTTTAACAGGAACTTACAACAAATGGTATTTCTGTTATGTATATTTGCTATGTGGCATCATTAAACAAAAATAATGTCAATATTGTCAAACATCAGGAAATATCCTGTTTAACAAGTATTTTTATCATTAAAATGTTTTTTCAAGATTTTCCGAAGAAAACGTGAATAGTGTTTGTCATACTTATGTCTCTCTTTTAATGTAAGTCTATTGGATTTGTCTTCAACCAGTTTATTGCGAGATGTGTGAAAAGTAACACATCGGCACAAATCAGCTGAAATGTTGAGCTGTGGACAAAATACATACAATGCTCAGTTTATGAGACATTGTTCTTTTTCTGCCCCCTGGTGGTGAAAATGAGACTTGCATTTAAAAATTCTAATATCTACACTTTTTCTTGTTTTTAACAGGGGGAACACACAATCTGTAATCGTTCGTCGAAAGGTTGAATCTCCAGATCCGTTAAAGAAGCGACGAATTCATTGCTGTGACTTTAATGGGTGCCATAAAGTCTACACCAAAAGCTCCCATCTGAAAGCTCACAGACGGACACATACAGGTAAATAAAGATGCAAGCATACAGGTAAAACATGTCCTTGCTCTGTGACTTGAATTTCTAATGAAATGTTTCTCGTTGTTTAGGAGAGAAGCCTTACAAGTGCATGTGGGAGGGCTGTACGTGGAAGTTCGCCCGCTCCGATGAGTTGACCCGTCACTTTCGGAAGCACACGGGTGTTAAGCCCTTCCAGTGCCCCGATTGCGATCGCACCTTCTCTCGCTCCGATCACCTGGCCCTGCACAAGAAACGTCACCTGCTGGTTTGAACAAAACCCTGAAACGCCACAACAGGGCCGAAACTGCACCTTCAATTAAGTCATCTTCAGTGATGTTAAAGGGGCATTTTATGTATCCCACCCACTTCCTGTGGAAACAAAGTGGAAAGTGATGGATCATACAATGGCTAGCTTTTACTCCATGAAAAAATGGATCTTGGATCTTGTCCCCATTACTATGGATATGGACAGTGCTCGTAGTGCTATGGATGTGACCCTCATATTGCCTTTTCCTCAACAATCGTCCCTTTTCTTTATTCGCCCTCTGCTGGCAGAGGGTGCATTGTGCCAGTTAGAGCATTACACAAATGCAAGCAAATACACAATAAACACACAACAAAATATCAGTAGCTAGAAACACACATTCATGCACACACTTGTAATGTAGTTTTTGGATGCAACTCGGGTCAAACCTGCACAATGTGAATTTTTGATATTATTAGGAAGATAAATACACAGATTCTGTATATGTATTCAACATGTTTGTTTCAAGGACCAATGCTGATTGCCGTACTTGTTCTTATGCTATCATGTGATTGGGTTTTTTAATTGTTATACTTTGTTCTTATGGGTTAAGATCTGGTATTTTTACAAAACAGAAGTGTTTGGTTATGGTTTAACAAGTGACCTGACCTATTACTCACAAGCTTGGCGTGTTTTATTAATCACAATCATGAATTAATACAGTAGTTTATTCCCGTAAGTACTATGTACTGTGTAAGTTCTTTGCAACTATGCACAATAATGATAGCAATGATATTATGCCACTTACATTCTAGAAATACAGTTAGAAAATATGTGACCTTGCATTAGAGGTTAAAATATTCTTTCTTAAATCCCAGGGTGGTCTTTAAAAGCAGGGGATGGTGTCTTCCAAAATCCACCGTTTGAATATTAGTTGCAAGGACTTATAGCTAAATTTTGCAATTATTCACATTTGAATAGCGTCTGTAATCATAATACTCATATAATCGTCATATTTAGCGTCTAATTTTGTCCAATTTTGACCAGTGTCAAAAACTTATTTTTTTATTTCACTGAGGGGTTTTTAGGTGGAGAAATGAAATGTGAACCATTTAATACCGGGCATTATAATAAGTAAGCGAGTTCATCTAGGTTATGGGTAACATTGTCTTGCTGCTCTTACTTTGTGAGAGATATGTGTGGAAAGAAATCATGGATATATGCGTGATTTTTGTTTTTCTGTTTGTTTTTTATGTGAACAAATGTTTGTAAAGG
This sequence comes from Barbatula barbatula, assembly GCF_947034865.1. Lineage (NCBI taxonomy): Eukaryota > Metazoa > Chordata > Actinopteri > Cypriniformes > Nemacheilidae > Barbatula > Barbatula barbatula. The sequence continues at coordinate 19,436,986 of NC_136771.1, forward strand.
GCAATGTGTAAACAGAAACAGTGCACTTTAAAATGATTAGAAATTCAAATATTTGTAAACGGGGGTCATAAATAGCTTTAAGTCACAGCTCTTTATAAAAGTCTATGATGGAAACCTGATGGGGCTTTCGAATTCTCCTGTCAACTGAAGGACAATCTTGAAGCGATGCGGTCAACATTTTGAAGAACGGGAAAGATTGAGGGAGGAAGAGAAGAAGAGTTCCTAACTTCCTAATGAGTCAAAGAAAGAATTACAGAGAGGAAGCATCTCATTGTTGGCCCTCAAACCACAGCAAAGCTGTACATTTCACGGAACCAATGAGACAGGATCGTGAAAATAGTAATATATGTTGAGTAATAATATGACTGAATGGGCAATTTATAGACAGCATGATTATCTTTTTTTATTCTTAACTGCTACAGTTTTATAAAGATGTGAATCTTCTTTTTTAAATTACTTATATTTTCACAGTTCAAAGGGGACCATTATGCTGTGTCATTATATCAAACTGTGAATTGAAATACACGTATTGTATTATATTGATTTATATATATATATCTATCATTTAATAAACTTTTTACGGTGAATATTTTGCATCAATGTGTTGTTATTGTGTTTGTTTGCATTTCAACTTCCGTCATTTACCACAATATGCATGATGTATAATAAACAATGTCTAAAGTGCATTAAAAGAGAGGGCTCGTCCGGGATTTGAACCCGGGACCTCTCGCACCCTAAGCGAGAATCATACCCCTAGACCAACGAGCCACTTCTGTTAGTAAATTTTGCATACTAACTCACAGAAGTTAACCAATTTTCCTCTTTATAAAATAAATAAAACATATGTAGTTATGTTGCTTCACACATTTTTCTTTTTTTCACTTTTCAAACGTCACATTATATTTTATTACCCAGGTAAATTTCAATTCCAACTCAATGCATCCTCAAAAAGTCGAGATCAAGCCCATCTACTCATCTCATCATCAAACTGATCATACTGTATGTGACAATGCAGTGGTCAACAGCTGTGCAGGAGACTGCATCATGTTTTAATACCTGCAAGAGGCCACTGGAATCTTAACCTGTTTATTTTCCCATAGTCCAGAGTGGCAAAAGTTGAGGTGACGTCATCCGCAACTGCTGATCTCGGCCCCGCTGCCGACGTGGCGCGAGCTCGAGCGGAAGGGTTGAGCTTGCGCGAGCGACTGTCAGCTGAACTGGTAAGATGGAGAATCCCATGAATTCACTTTATTTCACATAAACACACAGAGAACTTTCTATAGTCGTGTGTATGCATTTGACACGTGCGCTGTTTCATTTACGCTTTTAGCTCCTTTTATAAGCTACATTCTCTGTTTCTCGCTTTTCTTATTTTTCCCGATGTTGTACAAACTAACTTTTCTTAACACCCTTGAATATCTAAAAAAACATGATCCTTACAATAAATAAGTCACGTTGTGATATCATGTAAAGAAAGAATGCTTTTACGTTTCAAACAGTTGCTCAATGGGCGTTTGGGTTTAACTTCATGCACTCCGAACTTAAACAGATATTTTAAACTGTATGCGTATTATTGTTTAGTAAAATTAACGTTTAATGTTACACTTTCAGACTATCTAGTCTGTCTGCGACGCCTATTTGAGTTATTCCATATTCATCTAGAGAATGTCTGTTTACAAATCAAAGTTTTTTTAGGACCTGTACATGTAGATAATAATCGCTAGATGGCGCAACAATGCAGCTTAACCTGATGCGCTTGGAGATGCGGCACCATTCAGTGACAGCGCTGTGTGTGTGTGTGCACAAGGGATACTGTATTCACTGATGCTAGATATCACAGTGTCTTCATTGTACTAAACGTTTGAATATTGCTCTAGTGCAAGACTGGAAGCAGAAAGAGCTTGACATTCCTCTGTCAAAAAAAAAGAACTACAAGAATGCAAACTATGAATTTCACGATCATAATTCAGAAGCTCCTTTAGCAGAACTGTACAGTGTTTATGTACTGAATGCGTTTATTATTAGTTCCACATTATTGTATTGAATTTGATTGTGTACATCCGTTACATAACATTCACTAAGGATTTTATTTACTTGGGTTCGACAGGAATTCTGTCTCCTAGAACATACCCGAAATGTTCTGTATGCGCAACCACAAGCCAATTTATTTGGGCACGTTTAAGAAATGAGTCTGTAAGCATCATATTATACAATGTGACTGTAGAGCAATGTTGTTTTTGTCTGTCATTGACTCGTTGATCAATTGCCACCTGCTTTGCAAACCGTAGTCAGCGCTCAGTTGGCCCTGTGTTTAGTCTGCAGTTTTTTTTGACAGCCAATCGGAGTCCATCATGGCCAACTGATTACGCAGGACGTCAATAAACATTGTTTATTTATCTACCTTTTTAATCAGAGCACCATGTCGCACGACGAGCCGGAAGAAGACCTCACTACACAACCTCCCTCCCTCCACCAGACGTCCACCGATGAATCTGCCCCCATTGCTCCTGTGAACACAGATGAGCTCCCATCTTTATCACAGCTCTCACTGTACACGTCACCCTCTGAGCCAACCGATGAGGCACTAGAAGAACACAGTAATACAGCCAGAGATGTTGAAGAGAGGGAGTTACACCCTCCAGAGGATAAAACTGAGGGTCTGGTCACCGAATGTGTGGATTCTGTGAGTTTGGATCCGGACGTTACACAGGAAGAAGCACAAGGAACAGAGGTTAATGGTTATGAGCTGGGTTTTGTCGTGATAGCTTGTGGCGTTTTGCATAATGTATAAATGATAAGGCAGCCTAATGGTAACACTAATCTGATTTTGTGTGTGTTATCAGCTACAGGATGAGTCTAAATCTAAAGGTTGGGGTAGCTGGGGCTCGTGGGGGAAGTCACTTCTGACCACTGCCACGTCCACTGTGGGTAAGTCACCATAGCAACCTGACTCTACAGATTGGTTGCCATAGTAATTATCACAGTTTATACACCCTGTTAGAAACCATACACTAAGAAAAATCTTTAGATATTACAGAAAAACTGTCAAGAAAACACGTAAACAGATTTGTAGTTGTACGGTAGCAAAATGTTATGCATTGCAACAAATTTGATAACATTTTGTGTGTTTAATGGCAAAGTCTTATATTTTCTTAGCTGTGTATTTCATTAACTTAGGCAATGTAGGCCCAAATTTGCAGTGAAAAACACAAGCCACGCCCACTTTTTAAAGTGGCGATGGGCTAGTTGCACAAGATGGCGCCGGTGAGCGTCTTGCCACTACACGGCAGACTAATTTCCAGTCGAAGTTGTTTTGGCTTAACAAAGTACTCTGCAATGTGATCAAGAGGATCTGTTACATCGCTTATATATTACTTTCTTCGCCAGAAATCCTCCTTTTCCCATACAGTTTTAAATGAGTCTGCCGACTCTGGCATCCCAGAACCTCACTGGCACCATCTTGTGCAATAGCGAATCCCTTTTAAATCAGAAACGTAAAAACGATCGCAACTTCCGGTTCACAGGGACGTAAAGATTTTCAGTGTATATTTGACGTTTTTTTGTACAGTTAACTAAATAAGAGGTTTTCACCTTGGAATTTTTACATTATTATTCAGTTAAAATTATTTTTTTACAGTGTAGACAACGATTATTCGTTCTTAGCACTTTTCTGCCCCCTAACACAACAGATTCGTTTCAGCTTATCAGTCCAGTGACCTTTGACTTGAATTGGTTGTGAAGTTAGATTTACACTGGGCAGCATTTGCACAGTTTAGGATTTTTAGCAAAAATTTGATCTTGTTTGTGTGCATGAAAATAGCCAAAACAGTTAAAATTGGAACTTTTCCCTAGTGGCTTTGGGACACATTCAGTGATTCTAAATCCGTACGCAGGCTTTGTTAATGCTGCACAGGTTCAGTTGATCTATAGGTCTGACTTTTTGTTATTCTGCACATATTACAAGTCCAATTGTTTAGAGAGTTAGTACCTACAGTATTTATATATCTCAATGACGCAAGCATCACCTTGCCACGATATGTAGCTTGAGTGGTGCATGAGACAATATCATTCACATGCTTTGTTCGTACAGCTCAGTAAAAAGTCTGTAATACCCAAAGAGTCTTTTGTTCTGTCTGAACCATTTCAAATATCAACATCATTTCACCTGTGTCTGATTCTTGGATCACTGGTATTATTAGATCGTCCCTTTTGTCAGAATATCTCATTTTTGCACATGTTTACTGTATAAATGCATCTCTCAAGAGTGCACTTCTGTTTTTCTATCTTTGACTGTTCTCAGGTCAGGGGTTAAGCTCAGTGAAAGAGAAAGCAGGTGTGGCGTTCCGAATGCGTCAGACGTCATCGTGTGAGGAGGCAGAGGAGACCCACGAGTGTCCCGAGACGCTGACGGCACAACATGATCATCCGGAGGAGATGCACAGAGGAGTGCTGTCGACCATCACCAGTGCAGTTCAGAACACTGTGAGTCTGCACATCTTCGACACATAGAGGTCACTGCAGTTGAAAAAGCCATTACCCGTGTATCGGCATAGTTCCACATTTACCGCTACATGGGTTTATACTACACTAATGCATGGATGTGTAAAAGATAGTTAGTTCTTCATTTCTTTATCTCTCCTATAGGGCAAATCTGTAATAACAGGAGGTCTTGATGCTCTAGAGTTTATTGGCAAGAAGACCATGAATGTCTTGGCAGAGAGTGACCCAGGCTTTAAAAAGACCAAAATACTGATTCAGAGAACTGCTTCTCTCTCGCAGGTAACAATTTCATAAAATCATATTTCACACCATGATTAAATATAATAGTCCTTATAAATCTAGACCTTCTATGAAACAAAAATATATGGCAATATACTGGAAAATATATGTGTGTGTTTGCTGTAGATGTTGAAAGAAGCAAAGGAAAAAGAGAGAGAGAGACTGAGCACTCAGATGGTCACAGAACCCACCGCTCACTATGGGACCTTGTTTGATGACTACCAAGGCTTATCTCATCTAGAGGCGCTGGAGATCCTTTCCAATGAGAGTGAGGGGAGGGTTAGTATCTTACACCCACACACTCACACATTGATACATATCGCTGTAGTTTCTGATTTAAGACAACTTTATGTCACCAAAAAGGAGTCTCTGCCTATGCCTGTAATCACTTCTATCACTATTTTTAATCAAGCAATGAAAAATGTACTGTCAACTGGCCATTATGGCAAAATAAAAGTCATCAGATTTTTTAAACATTATGCCACTTATTGTACAGCTACTAAATTCAGGTCTAGGGGGGACATTCCCCCCAGATATTTCCGGGCCCCCTCCAAAAATATCCAGCTGACAATTCAAATGTACTTTTTTTATTTGCATTATCTATGAAATAATTTAATCACAGAAAAATGCTAAAATGATGCATGCGATGAGCTATGGTTATATATCTGCGCCCCAGTCGAGCCCGCCTACTAGCGGGCTTCCTTAAATGAAAAGAAATGAGCATAATATATTATAGTCAATTATACAGTTTAAGGTGACTATACATGACTATACAAATGGATTTTTATCCAAACGCTGCAACTGACCAACCAATGTTTTGATATCTTCGTCTCAGGTTCAGACCTTCTTGTCCTCTTTGGAAGGGGAAGAGTTTGAGGTTCTAAAAAAGGAGCTGATTGAGATTAAGGAGGTTTTTATCGCTCACGAAGAGGAGGAAGGCAATGCCTGCTCAGAGGAAAACGGTGATCTTTATTCACAAATTCAGTGTTCCACTCCTCTCTGTGAGTCTCCATACGACCAAACCAGATCCAAATGAACAGTCCGGTGTGAACAAATCTGGACCACAATCAAGTGCATGAATATTTATATTGGTCTTGTTCGTAATCTAATGTTGAAATCTTAGTTTTTGAGTACACTGATGAATTCTAGTTGAAATAAACCCTCTATCATAAAATGTAACAAATCGCAAATCCAATATTATGAACAAACATTAATTTGACCTCACAGATGTGATTCATACAGAGCGGCATAAATATTTCAGTCTTCCTCATTTGAGCCCTCGAGCATTAAATTGATGTGTTGTGTGTGTTTCAGCTGCTGACGGAGAGGAGTTTGTCAGCGTTCTTACTGAGCTACTCTTTGAGCTGCACATTGCTGCAACTCCAGACAAACTGAACAAAGTACAGCCACACATACGCCGTCGCATGCTATCTTCACTCTGTCCAACAAACAAACACACTGATATACACACACGCTCACTGATCAACTGTATGGTGCTTTTCCCCGCAGGCGCGTATTAAAGCTCATGACTGGGTCAGAGAGGTGGAGCCGTCGAGAGAAGTCAAGAATGTTACGGATGAATTGAAGGAGGAGAACTCTGGTCCAGAAAAGGAGATGAAAGAGAAAGGAGAAGAGGGAGAGAAAGACGGGAAAATGGAGAGTGAGGAGAGTATGAAAGAGGAGGAGAGAAATGTAAGGGTTGGAAAATCAGATGCTGTTGAGGTGAGGTGGAATTTAACTTTCATTTGAAACAAAAAGTGTGAACATCCGATTAAAAGACATTTGATTTCATGACAGTTATATTAATATTGATATGTTTTGTTCCTTTTAGTCTTCCGTATTTTCAGTCTTCTACATTGTAAATATTATATTCCATTTTCATATTTTTGCAGAAGGTGTATCTGTCATCGGTTGGCAGTCTTGCCGAGGTGACCGCTCGTAGTATAGAGCAGCTACACAAAGTCGCTGAGCTAATTTTGCACGGTCAGGATCTGGAGAAACCAGCCTGCCAACAAGCAAAAATTCTGGTCAGGTGAGTCTCTCATAGTCCTCTGCTATTTCCATAGGATGTCCTTTTGTAAGCTGCTAATTCTTGTGTATGATCAGGTTAACCTGTGCCATGTGTAAGGAGGTCGGCTGCTTGGCTCGGAAATTCTCAGACACACTCCTGGCTCTAGGGGTGAGTATTACCGACAAGATCCTGGTCAATTTGTGCTGTTCTATAGACTATAGTTCTATAGACTGCTCTATAAACTGTTTACATTATATCCAATTTATGTTCATATTAATTTCTATTATTATTTGACTGCATCAAATTTTTTATTAAATAAACAATTTGTTGAATTTTGATGTATGTTAATTTTATTAAATAATCAGTTTGTTGAATGGGTGCTGTAAATTTGATGCATTTAAAGAAACCGTATGGGACCATCTAGTCCACCGTCTAGTGGTTGAGCTTGGTATCTCCGCTAAATTCATAAATATCGGAGAGACACCTTTAGCCAAGGATTGGTTTCTTTTGCTTGTTATCATAAATAATCTACAGACTATTTGCGAATGCGAACCGGAAGTTAAGGGGAGTTCACAAACACGCGCATGCTCAGTAATGTTTGTTTATGTTGTTGCTTTGAAACCATCTATACATATACTAGTTTAAACCTACATTCTTCATTTTAGAGTCACAGGAAAGCAGAAGAAGTAAATCCTCTGGTGGACAGCGTGACACTGGAGGTAATAGTTTTCATTATTCATTAATGCTGAAGGTTCACCATGCGTTGCTTACTAATGAGGGACGGTCATGACAGATGTGAGGATAATGATAACGGTTATTGTTATGGTAACGATGACCCTTCATCAATGCATTGTGCACATGTTTTATTTCCCAAGGGTTCTAATAGCGCTGGCTACATCCACAATGCTTTCCAGCTGCTGTTGCCCATTCTCCAGGTGTCACAGATCCAGACCAGCAGAACCACTGTCAGGCCAAACCCGGAACCAACAACCACAGAATAGTGTCCTCGTTCTGTATGTGTCCTTGTGTGTTTGTATGTGTGTGTGTACTGTACTGCTTCGGTATGAGAGCTTAAACCAAAAAGTGCAATTCTAGTCTATGTATAGACTCCTAGATAAAAATAATTTAATTCTAACTTTTTTAGGGTGCTGCTTGTCTGATATTTCTCTTGACACATCTGTTATTTTTTTAAGTTACCTTATAATGAAGGCTCATTAATCACCTTTTGTATTGACGGATCAGATCTGGACGTTTAACTGTTACAAATCTAAATTAAGTCTCTTTTGATATCTGGTTTATTTGGAATAAAATGAACAAAGAAATTATGTAATATAAATAATATGAAGTATTAAAAGACCCAAAGTGCTCAGAGATGTGTGTTTGTCATTCACTTATTTATATGTTTTATATATATTTACATTTTAGTTTACATTGGACACATTTGACAGAAAATATAATTGTAATGTTTTTTAGGATCTTTCATCTAAAGTACATACCTGTAGTGAAAACAATTTAAATAATTTATCCATATCATTAAATCGCTTTAGTTATTTAAATAGTAAATCATTGTTTGACTCTTTGTGATTTCATGGCTAACTTGTAAGCAGTCAGGCGGTATATTGTTTTTCAAGGTGAAAAGTGCTTTATGAGAGCATAAATCTCCCCCGCAAGCATTAGAATGGTGTCATATAATTAGAAATTCACATTAGTGTAGTCATACTGCTTGCTAAATGGCTTTTAGAGATATACACACGCTACAGTTTTTTAGATGAATTCCAAAATTAGCCACTAAATGAAGCTTTTATCAGCGCGTGAAATTCAATTTACGTGATGTGATCTGATAAGACGTCCTTTGCCAGATGTTGTTATATGCAAATGTGTTTTTTCTCTGTATCTAAAAGGTGTCTTACACATCATGAAGTCAAAATAAAACTGAAATGTCTCATTACTGAATAACTGAAGGTTTGGTGTAAAGGTATAGAACGATTGTGACCTTGTATAATAACATGATGTTGTGGAAGGTGGCATTCGCAAATTCATGCAGTAATAAATATGGTTTCTCTTTTGTAAAGTTTCTCTCTTGAAGGGTTAAGCTCTCCATCTGTTTCATGACAGGAGCAAGACGGATTGCTACGGCGATGCAGGTGAGTTGTAAATGAAAAAAAAATGAAGGGAGCACTAAACAGAGTACAGAAAAGGGCCTGAAACATTATGAAAAGAAAGCACTTGCATATTAAAGCAGGAGATCAAACTAAATATTTATATTGGGGACTTTCAATATAAATATACAATACATGTCAGTAACCTCATATTAACATTGTTTTTACAATTTAGAGATGTTAATATTACAAACATACTTAAATAGAAATACCAATAGAAAACAAAAAAGACAATGCATATCATTACAAACATTCAATGTATTCAAGTGATTAAAAAATTAAAAATCTGTCATCATTAACCCCCTCCCCCTTTTGTCATTTCTAACCTTGATGAATTTCTTCTGCAGAACACAAAAGAAGATATTTTGATGAAAAGTTGGTAACCGAACAGCACTGGCCCTCATTCACTTCTATTGTATGGACACAAAACCAATGCAAGTGAGTGGGGGCCTGTTAACAACATTCTTCAAAATATCTTCTTTTGTGTTCTGCAGAAAAAAAGTCATACAGATTGGAAATAACACAAAGGTTAGTGAATTATTGCAGAATTACAGCTATTTACTTGGCAATTGTGGTTTTACAGAGTTGCAGAAATAAAAAATACAGAAATAGACTAACAATTCGGACATAAGTCAGATATAAAAATGTAGTTTTACTTTACCAATAAAATTATTTTACTGCATTTTCTGGTGACCAATAGCTGCCGTTAAATTACAATTGTTTTACTGGATTTATTTACAGTGTGAGCAATAGTCGATCATTGTATAATCATTGATAATGTAAAAAAATTTGCAATATTAAAACAAACAACGTATATATGTGTATATATATATATATATATATATATATATATACATATAAACACACTGTGTATATATATATATATATATATATATATATATACACAGTACCTCGCAGAAGTGAGTATATATCTTCATGTGACACTGACAACACTAAATTGTAGAAAAGTGTCATTTCTTCAAGGTAGTGAGTGTACAGCTTGCACTGTATATATCAGATCTTGCAGACAACAAATCCTTTAAAAATGTTGAGATGATCAAAACCAATTTGACTTTTTTGTGGAACAAAATTATATTTTACAATTGTTAGTGACTTACAGCCTTAGTCTCTTTTCACCGTCCTGGTATGGAAAGCAGCATCAAATCCCTTGTATTCCACAGAAGAAAATTATTTTTTCAAATTTTATGAGGGTCAATTTTCACTCTTAGGAGAACTATCTTTTAAGCCCACTGGATGATGCTGATAAGGGGCTTTGAGCTGAGAACACTTCACATCCCACCTTGGGTCCTGATGAGAACCTTTGTCATCTCCTGTACCTGCTAAACCCAGTTTTATTGGCAGCAGGAAAGTCCTTCAGGTTCAAATCAGAAACATTTACACTGTCACATATTTACGAACAGCGTTCTGCCAAGTGCTTTCCTTCTTTCTTTCGAAATAACACAAACCAGGAAGACAGACGGGAAGTAGTTTGTACATATAGTGACGCCCAAAGGGAGGAGAGATGCCTAAACGTGGGGTACACGTTTAAAATTGTTTTAAATTTAAAGTGAAATACAAAGTGTATTTGTATTTATAGGTTCAGTGTGTCATGTTTTGGAGGATCTATTGACATAATGGCAATATAATATACATAACAATGTGTTCAGAGGTGTATAAAGATCTTACATAATGAAGTGTTTTTATTGCCTTAGAACGAGCTATTTCTATCTACAAACCCTGCGGGTCCCCTCACATGAATTCGCCATGTTATTGCAGTAACCCTAAACGGACAAAATGCTCTACAGAGCGCGTTGCGTAAATACCTTGCAAAGAAGCAAAAATGTGATGACAACTTAATCCTGTGCAGCCACCACAGTGCTTTCAACGGGAGGGTTGAACGGTGGAGTGTGCAGTTGGTTGCAATTCTCTATGCCATTAAATTTCAGACACTGGATCTTCAAGGGACAAGAAATTGTCAAGTAAAAAGGTGGCACGATTAAAAAAAAAAGCATAACAGGATAGTTATATCTTATATGATAAGGACGGATTTAAACTATTCAACTCTAATGGTAAATGTATCTTTCTTTTTTCAGAAGTACCACAGATTCACTTTAGATTAGATTAGATTCAACTTTATTGTCATTACACATATACAAGTACAGTGTAACGAAATGTAGTTTAGGTCTAACCAGAAGTGCAGTTAGCAAGTGCAGGATATACAGTTAGAATAAATACAGAATACAATAGTGAGAATATAATACAGTGGGCATGGACTATAAAAATATTTTGCAGTAGGTGTGTTCTATGAAAATATGACAGTAGGTATATACTATTAACAATATATACAGATGACTATGTACTATGAACATTAATGTACAGGTGGATATGAACAGATAATAATTTAGACTAAAATAGTGCAAGTGACTTAGGTATGCATAAATTATTGACATTGGCTATTAGTTATTGCAGTGCAATAGGTGAGTTAATGCAGTTGTTGAAGTTGATGCAGTTATTAAAGTTACGGTGCAGTATATGAGTTCATACGGTGCAGTATATGAGTTAATGCAGTTATTAAAGTTACGGTGCAGTATATGAGTTAATGCAGTTATTAAAGTTACGGTGCAGTATATGAGTTAATGCAGTTATTAAAGTTACGGTGCAGTATATGAGTTAATGCAGTTATTAAAGTTAAGGTGCAGTATATGAGTTAATGCAGTTAATAAGGTTACAGAGCAGTAGATTAGTTAATGCAGTTACTGAAGTTACAGTGCAATTGATGAGTAGATGCAGTTAATAGAGTTACCGTACAGTTGTTTAGTTAATGCAGTTATTGAAGTTATAGTGCAATTGATGAGTAGATGCAGTTAATAGAGTTACCGTACAGTTGTTTAGTTAATGCAGTTATTGAAGTTACAGTGCAGTAGATGAGTAGATGCAGTTAATAGAGTTACCGTACAGTTGTTTAGTTAATGCAGTTATTGAAGTTATAGTGCAATTGATGAGTAGATGCAGTTAATAGAGTTACCATACAGTTGTTTAGTTAATGCAGTTATTGAAGTTACAGTGCAGTAGATGACTAGATGCAGTTAATAGAATTACAGTGCAGTAGATAGGTTAATGCAGTTATGGAAGTGGTCCATTAGTGCAAATGAGCATTCAGTTAAATATTCCGGGTTTCTCTGCGAACCCGTTGATCCTTGTACACCTGGAGATGTTTTACTAAAAAATGCATATTTGAAAATGTATTCTTGCGAAAATGTCAGGGGTGAAATGTACAGTTTGTACCGTTAAAAGTCATCATGGCTATAAACTGTGATCATGCATTTCTCCTTTGTGTATATATACTCTACATTTTTTATCCTCTATGAACAAGCAGGAGAACATGTGATGGTGGTGCTAACACTAAAGGCAGACAATCACTCAGAATAGAACATTAGTGTGTTTATTAACCACACTGACCTGTACACTGGACCTCAGAACCCCCAGAGACTCTTCTACTGCTACCTCCCTCCAAACAGAAGCAAATGTCCTGATATGAACACAAAAGAAAACAGTCCTGCGAGACCTGACGTCTCCACTTTAAAAACCACTACTTTTGCAAAACCGGTCACCTCTTCACTCAAAAGAGAAATGAGTTCCACTGAAAAGCTAAACTGCCAGTTGCCCAGCAGCGGTTACCTCTTTCACTAACCGGAAAACAATCAGACAGCAAGATCTGCTGCTTTTCCAAGGACACCGACGAGAATTGGTAAGAATCCTATTGAAACTTCTGTTTTTTATCTCTCCATCTTCTCATGACGTACAATGAATATCTATTGAGCTTCACCATACTTTACAAGGTCAACTAGCAAATAGATGGTGCAAGTGTGATGTATTGTTATGTGTTCTAACATAACATTTCGGCCTCGAGAACCAGTTTCTTTTCACATTCACTGAAAAAATTAAGTTTTACTTTTATTTTAATAGATTTTTCATGTATTTTTAAATACGATCAAAACCGTCAAATTACAGAAACATTGCACTAAAAACAGCAAATCATGTTAATTTATGATATTATTTTAAATTCTTACTGTATATTTCTGGCGCCCCAGCTGCCGTAATTTTTTTATGGGATTTTTGGTTACAGTCTATTTTTGAAACACAGTCGAAAACTGTCAAATAGAAAATACTGCTAATTAACAAGACGTAAAACCATGTAATTTTACAGAAAAAATGATATTTTACGGAATATTTTTGCTGAGAAAATTTCTGCGAGACATTTTCAGTTTTTAATAAATAAGCGCTGCACTTTTAGTATTTCCCAAAAAGATATAATTTTTCGTTTTGGGACAAAGGTACAGACATGTGTGATGTGTGTGTTTTTTTTACATCTAGTTTGTTAAACATTGATGAACAGGATTGAGGCGTCTGAAAAATGTTCTAAAATGGAAACTTATGTAAACCTGAAACACATCCCAATATTTTTATTAAAAAAACAGATATGAGAGATACATTTTTTCTCTCTCTTTATGAACATTTTTAAATGTACTGCTTTTTGGGGAGATGGTTGGAGGGATCTGCACCATGCATTATTAAATTCTGTAGACAAAGCAATAATCCTGAACATTATTACAAGTTCTGGTATAGGTTTGTCATGGGAAAATCTTCTGCCTAGCATTTTGCTACTCACTCACGTCTGACCTTCCGTCCTCATAAATTTCCTCTGAAGGAGAGTTGAGACTGTCTTTTATCCTGTCTATTGATTCAGCCATGGAAGGAGAAAACAGGTCCTTGTAATTCAACCTAACCTTTGATAAATATATTATAGAAATACATCAACTCAGTCTGCTAAGAGTCAGACTCACCAAAACCACAAATCCCATCAGACAGGGTCATTTCAGTTATTGCAAGTATAAAATGAACTAGCCAAAACAATAAAATAGTGTAAAATCTGACTACACGTTGTAATTTTTTGTGTTCTGGATTTTATATATCATTGAAAATTGTATTTATAACCTTTTATATTTTGTTTCTCTATTAATTTCTTCTGTTGGTCATAGACAACACTGACTCTGGTTATAGTGGCCCTAACAAGTGTTGGCTGCTTAGTCAAGAACAAGAACACTATGTTTACCATAGTGAGTATGTTTTTTTACAAAATAAACCTTTTATCATAAATAAAAGCCCTTGAAGTGAAAAGTGATTTCAAATGTGTAATTAATAAATACTAAGAATGCATCAAACATTGCTTGAATTCATCATCATTTGTCTAATTGTGGCCTTTTTTTGGGAAGTCTCATTTGTTGACGGTTTCAGCCAAGGACTGTCAATTCAAAGAGCTCAGCGGGCAAAGAGGAAATTGTAAGAGACACTAGCAAGCTTTGATGTTCTCAGAGGTTATCTGTTCTCTGGCTGATGTCTTTCTCTTTAAGTGACGAGAAGCGTACCTGACGCCTTTGTCACAGTATGCAGTGTGGATGGTAAACAAATGTATATGTTATTTATTTTTTAAGACAAATGTTTTTTTTGTAAAGTTACTGTATTGCTTATGCCACAGAGACATATTTTATGAATGCATTTTGAATAGAAGTGTAAGCTTATCTATGAGATTACAGGTAATAATAATATATTCTTTTAAAAAACACATCAATGCCAAACTGTACCTTTGGAGAATAAAAACACATCTGACACAACTGAATAATGATAAAATCCAAGTTCAAATAAAAGCCAGAAAAGCTAAAGATGATCTATGTGCATGTGTGTATCTGTGTCATTAGATAAAGACTGTAATGATGGTGAGGAAGAGGAGAAACCGAGCACAAAGCAATGTAAATAGCTCCAGGGTATGTATTGGCTTCGCAAAAATTATTTAAATAATACGAATGAACAAGATTTTCTCTTCACAATTGTAGTCATTTATTAGTTTGGACAATACAGCCTCTGGGTTTAAAAGCCAAAACAGCCAAGCATGGAGGGTCTTATGTGTTTAGAATATTAAACACAGCATTAGTGAACTTTAAACATGCTGTGAAGTGAAAAGAAGATTATGGCTTTAAAAAGATGTCCACATTGATTTCTTGATTCCACAGTTGATGCAAGTCTGATGACGGTAGATTCTTAATATGTTGCAGCAGTGCTGGTTCCTATCTAGTATTAGTCTTTGAATGTTGCAAACTATGCCACATTGATGATGACACAAGCTAAAGATTGCATCTTTGATGGCAGTTTGTTGCTTGAGGCAGAATGAATGAACCAAAGATGGCCTCCTGGCTAAAACAATTCATGTTGCCATAGCTGTTGTGTATTGTGCATGATAAAGTCGTAATAATATACTGTTCTCATCATTTTCACTAACTCATTCATATTTTCATTCTTATCTTAATCAGACTGCTGCAGTACTCACTCCCTGTGAGTACACGGCTGTGCTTCACTGATAAAAACTGTTTCATATAAACAAAACACATTACAAACAGTGTTTTTGGGATGTCGATCTTGATTTAATTGTTAAATAGTTTCAATAAAGTCAGATATGATATGAACACAGGGCTGTATAACTTCTATAGCCTACCGATTTGCATATAAAATAACATTATTACGTAATTCCAGCTATTTAATGCTATAGACCTATTATATAGCATGATATTGGAAAACAAAGCAATGTATTTACAATAAGCAGATTCGCGAGAAATCTTTTTTTTCCCATCACTTTTTCCCATCGTGTTTGATCTGCAGCATAGAGAGGTTACCAAGCACTATTAATGTTGCCAGATTGACGCTTTTATTGTGAAAACGTGGGAAGCAGACAGACATCAGATTCGTGCAGCAAAGTTGTTACGTTATAGATGAAGTGTGCGGTCGGAGTGTTTTTACGTTTTTGACATAAAAGAAAGTGCAGCTGCTTTATCGAAAGTCATTCAGGTTTCAGGAAAAACTCTGTGAAACTTCCTTGCAGTCCTGGATTTGTTAAGACCCAAAAACCAAACACCGATGTATTCCACGCCTTTCAAAGAATCACGCGCTCTGTCTACAGACCGTTCAGCTACAGAATGAGCATAAAACACCTGAACTACGAATAACGCAACCAACACAGGTAAGAGCAATGCGAGGTTCTTTGGGTCGACAGCGTGAATCCCGTGTAGTTTTATCAAGAGAAGTACAGAGCTGTCAGCTCGCAGACTTATGCGGTTAAAGGGAAATGAATCAGCCCAAAAAGCTGTGTTTAAGTGCGGACTCGTTTAACAGGAAAGCACGGGGTTCAAACTGGCCTGCGAGCTCCGAGAGTTGTGACAGAAAGTATAGAACAGTTAGTTGATATAAAAAATATTGCGCACGGTGGTTATTTATTTTTTAAGTTCGGTAAATGTGACGCCACAGGTGACTTGTCAGTTATAAGTGCAAGTATTTTGATATGAAATAAATCTGGGTCATTATAAAAAAAGATATTATATTATCTGATCCATTATCGTGAGGTTGTTACAGCGCGCGCGTAGTTGAAGAACTCATGACGCAGCGTCACAGCTTCAAGCAAACGTACACACGCATCCCTTCTGAACCCTAAACGTGGTTTTATTTAAAAGTGTAGTAACTGTTTTGGCGGATTTACTATTTGTATTGCCATAGATTCTCTACGGAAACCATGGTTAAACTGGGGTTATAATGGTGAGAGACAATTTCACACAGCTTACGTGCATTTAAATGATTTTAGATTTCAAATGAGGAAAGACGCAGTCAAATCTATTTTAAGTTTGTCCCTTCTCACCATTAAGTTCCATTAAACAAAAAGTCTGTTTTGAAACAGTGTTGCAAAATGTCATTCTGTGGTTCTACACAGTTCTTCAGCCATGATGAGGTAACAAGCATGAAACAACAGATACTTGTTTGTATCGTGAGTCAAAATAATAACATACTCTTACCGTTTCTGGCAAACTTTTCCGAAAGGAAGTAGTTTCCTACAAACACTTGAATTTATAATTGTATTTTCATTTTGCTTAAGTAGCTTACTATTTCAGGATCATTTGTTATGGACTGTTCTTTTTTTTCTGTGGGCCTCGAACACGGATTCTTTTTAAAGAATCTTTACCTAGCAATTTATAGACAACATCTGTCTGTCAAAAAAACAAACAATAATGATACTTGCCCACAACACTTTACATAAGTTGTCTAAAGCCATGCAACAGCTTTGTGTGACAAATAGACCATAAAATAAAATAAAGAAATAAATGTATGACAGGATTTGATTGACATGCAGTGAAAAAGAGATGTACTGTGTATAACTAATCACAAATACTGTACACCCACAACATGCCTGGTTTCCAGTTTCATTTTCGATTGGGTACTAAGACCCAGCACTAAAAAATAACACTGTGAAAGCTGAGGCACAACATGAAAGGAGAACTGTGAA
The DNA here is from genome assembly GCF_947034865.1 of Barbatula barbatula. Taxonomy (NCBI): domain Eukaryota; kingdom Metazoa; phylum Chordata; class Actinopteri; order Cypriniformes; family Nemacheilidae; genus Barbatula; species Barbatula barbatula. Next base: position 19,454,315 of record NC_136771.1, read on the forward strand.
ACATGTCCTTGAAATTATTTCTCAATTAAGTGATAGTGATTCTCCCACGGGGTTGTCATCCAGATTGCACCAAGATAAACAAAACAGGGCATGTTTATGCACGAAAACACACACATACTTAAAGATAGAAAAATAGCTCGTCCCACAGGTTGGATGTTATTTTGCCGTGTCACATGCAAAGATCTGGGTATATATGGATCGAGCGGTTCATTTGTACAGTAGTTAGTTATACTGCTGCTTTCCTATTCGTTTTCTACAATGGTATTGGCCAATGGTAACAGAAAATGTTTGTGTGATATGGCCTCCCTGCCAGTAGATATCAGTATAAAGTGTAAGATCACCGTCTGCCTGTTAAACAGTCTTTTGTAGCCTAGCCAGACTTTCAAACTTGCTGTAGGTATGTAGGTATGAAAGGTATGAACTTTCATAACAGGATTTAATTGGCCAAGGGCCGCCAAAGTCCTTCTTACTGCCATGTAAAAAAAACAATCACAGATTGTTATGTTCAGCATCATGTTTAAGGGTATAAATACGTAAGGGCGATGCTTATATGTTTCCCGGATATATCCTCCTGAAGAGTTTCTGATTTTGTATTCCTCATGCATCAGTTGACCTGACTAGCCACACAAACATTACTTTCTGCCCCTTAAAAATATAAGATTGAAAAAAAACACCTGTTGGTCTTCACTTCAGAATCAGCACCCCAAGGACTGAACCCTCAACCTTTTGGCTGCCAGTCCAGATAATTGTACCACTAAGCCCTCATCACTCATACAGAACCTCATGTGACAGCACCATCTCCTTGCTTAATGAGCTGAACACCTTCTTTGCTCGCTTTGAGTCACCAAACAGCACCGCTGCACAGAAGACCTCACCTCCTCCTGGAGACCAGGTGATGACGCTGTCCCCTGACAGATCCCTAAGAAGGATCAATGCATGAAAAGCTGGCAACATTCGAGGCCCCTTGCTGAGAGACTGTGCAGTAGAACTCACTGATTTCTTCACAGACATTTTAAACATCTCGCTGAGTCAGGCTGTTGTCCCCGCATGCTTCAAAACTACCACCATCATTCCAGTCCAAAATAATTAATCTCCATCCTGCTTCAATGACTACCGCCCAGTTGCACTTACTCCTATTATCATGAAGTGCTTTGAACATCTAGTCATGCACAACAGTCTGTCCCCCTCACTGGACCCCTTCCAGTTTGCATATCGGGGCCAAGCGCTCGACCGATGATGCCATCGCCACTGCCCTCCACACTGCACTCACTCATCTGGACATAAAAGACTCATCCGTCAGAATGCTGTTCATAGACTTCAGTTCAGCATTCAACAATCATACCTCAACAGCTCACTCACAAATTGGTCCAGCTGGGACTAAACACTTCGCTGTGCAACTGGCTGTTGGATTTCCTGACGGGAAGACCTCAGGCGGCTGTACGGGTTGGCAGAAACACATCCAGAACCATCACAGTGAACACCGGGGCCCCCCAATGATTTGTGCTTAGCCCCGTCCTCTACACCCTGCTGACCCACAACTGCATGCCGTCACAGGGCTCCAACCTCTTCATCAAGTTTGCGGATGACACGACTGTGGTGGGTCTCATTAGCTATAGAGATGAGGCAAACTACAGAAGCAAGGTGAGCCACCTGGCCAGGGGGTGCAGTGACAATAATCTCTCTCTGAATGTGGAAAAGATCAATGATATTGTTGATGACTCTGTGAGCAGCACCTAGTTCCTGGGGGTGCACCTCACTGAGGATCTCTCCTGGACTAACAACACTGCAGCACTGGCCAAGAAAGCACAGCAGCATCTCTACTTACCTACTAACCTGTCGCATCTGAAAAGCCAAGTGTGATCCCACTCACCCAACACACAGCTTCTTCAGGCTGCTGCCATCAGGGAGGAGACCT